>NC_080424.1:23399543-23699543 GCF_029873635.1 Malania oleifera | reverse complement strand
GTTAGGGTGGTTGGGTAATCAAAGGGAAACCTCTGAAGGACTATTATATATGTCATTGTAGGCATATATTGATTAAAAAAAAAGTGTGATCATTTGAGAAGTGTATTGTGTACTTTGTGATTTCCATAGTGAAATTTGTGTGTCATTGCTTCCGTGGATGTAGGCTTTGCCAAACCACATAAATCTTGTTGTTGTTCTTGTTCTGGTTGTGTTTCAATTACTTGTTGTATTTATTCCAATGTGCATCTTATTTATTCGATCCATATCTCAATAAATTGGTATCAGAGCAATTGTTGTTATGGTATCGGGATCGTCTTATGCAAGATTTGACATCGTCAAATTTGATGGAACCGGTAACCTTGATTTATGGCAGAGGAGAGTGAAATATATTCTTGTACAATAAGGAATGGGAAAGGCATTACTTGGTGTTCAATCGAATGGAATAGCTGAGGCAACAAGGGGAGAATTCCAAGTAAAGGCCGCTTCTACAATACACTTATGTTTGGCTAATGAAGTACTTTATCGGGTGATGGAGGAGGATTCTCCAACAACTATAAGGTGAAAGATAAAGAGCCCGTACATGTCCAAATCTGTCAATAATAAACTTTTTCTTAAGAAACGTTTGTATTAGCTTAAGATGGTTGAAGTTAAGTTTGATGAGGATGAAAAAGCTTTGATGTTGTTAAACGCTTTGCCCTTGACTCATACCTATGAAAATCTTGTGACCACTCTTACGTGGGGAAAAGAAACTCTTGGGTAGACTGGGATATGAGTTAATCATTGTTAATTGGAAGATAAGATTGAAATTTAGGGTTCTATGTTGTAACTTAGAGATAGGAAATTCCGTGGTGGTTTCTATGATTTTCCTGGGGTGACAATTTCAGGAAAGTCATGGTAAACTGTCGTCGGTCCTTGTTTTTGAGTGGTAGTACTGAATCTTAAATTAGGAAATATGAGGACGTTAAGATGAATGGTTATAGGAGAATATCTTATTGGTCTTAGTCAGATGTGCGTATTAGTTGCGTTATGATGATAGAATTCTAAGACTGTTTTGTTCCTTTTCAGGATGGATCCTGGAAGTTGTAATGCACATATTAGAGGTGATGATGCAAGGCCTTCTAATTTGGGTGGCAGAGATTCTGATGCAGTGCTACATAGTGTCACTTAGAAAGTGATGGAAGAAATGGCAAGCAATTCAAGGGAACGAGGCTGCATGATTGAACAGTTTACACGTATGAATCCCCTGTCATTCTCCGAAGGGGCCGACCCATTCGTGGCTGAGTACTGGGTCCAAGAGATTGAGGAGATGTTGGCAGTTCTCTCTTCTACTGATGAGTAGAAGGTTTTGTTTGCTATGTTTAAGTTGAAAGGAGGGGCTAAATGCTGGTGAAGATCAGCGAGATTGCTAGAGGAGTAGAGGCATGTGCCTATAGCTATGACCTGGAGCCACTTCAAGGAGATATTCTTCGAGTGGTATTTCCCCGCTAGTACCTAAAATGCTAAAGTAGTGAAATTCTTGAATTTGACCATGGGACACATGAAGGTACAGTAATATGCCTCTAGATTCATCGAGCTTGTCCCATTTTGCCCCATACATGGTGCCAGACGAGCAAAAGAAGGCAAGGAGATAAAGTCATAGTAATAGAGACCAGCCTACAAAGAGGTGCTGGTGCACAGAACCAGAGGAAGAGGCCCACGCCTCCCGATTTTTAGGCAGGTACCATCCAAGGGCCTTGGAGGAGGCATGGTGATTGAGGAGGTCAGAGACAGAGGATGGGAGACTGAGCTATACTTGGTAGACCATTGCACCTTCCCTATCCTAGGTGCCATAGGAGACATCAAGGAGAATGTCGGGTTAGAGAGGTGATTCGTTATCGATGCAGTTGACTTGGTCACATAGCATAAGACTATCGTGCACATATGGGCAATGTGCCTACTCCTAGACCATACCAACAGGCACCTCGAGGTGGTTAGCAGAGGAATACCGCCCCAGCGCGGGGTTATGCTTTGACACTAGGAGACGTTGAGGCTGCAGGCGATGTAGTGACAGGTATTTTCAATTTTGTCATTTAAAGATATTGTTTTGTTTGATTCAGGGGAGACTCACTGTCACGCCCTGAAACCTTAAACCCGGATCCAGTGCGTTATACCTGATAATATCCTGATAATCATGATCCATAACATACACAGCAGAAAACATGAACAAAATCTCCATACAACATAATACCAGAGTTCACTAATTTCTATCTATAATCCATATTAAATCATCCATCACCTGCATTTCCATAATTACATATACCTCCAAAACATTTCAGTATGTTCTCAAACATTCTTTACTCAATAACCTTAAAACATAAGGATATAAAATATAAATATTTACATTCTCCAAAATCAACATAGAAATATACCCTTTTCTTTTTCCATTTCCCAATAATGCTATAAAAACCTCGAGCTCTCAAAGCTCGATCTCGAGGAAATCCTGGAAAAAAGATAAATTCATATTCGGGTGAGACACATTTCAGTAAGGGAAGAAACCATATATTAAAACAGTGTGTGGCCAACATGATTTTATATATAACATAAGATTTAACATTTGAAAATCCTTAACATAATTTCCGAAATCATTCCCCGATCCTAACCAAACACATGCAAATGTTTAACCCACGAAATTACCCGAGGATAGGGGTGATTACTCGCCCATACAAGTAGTACCCCTTTGCTCTGATATTTAGGCAACCCAAAGGACGTAACTAAAGCATATCAGGGCACTCACCTTACTCAGTAAGCCCTCAAGTGTTAAATTGATCTCGTGCTCATGCATTCAACAATAGTTTACCGGCAAAGGCCCTCAGGATAGGGAATTCTATCCGCCCATACAAGTAGGTTCCCTCTGCCGTAGTGCGTTATGCGGCTACTGCCACATCTGTAGCTACTAGTGCACTCTCCTTACTCAACAAGCCCTCAGGTGAAGAGTATGCCTCGCCCAATCACATCATGTTCTGCATACATAGATACTTCTAATATCATAATACATCATTATTTCCATCATTATTCAATCATTCACATTCTTTCATGTTCATAACTTAACATTTCCTTGGGTTTCACTTTAAGTGACTCTTTCCCATTTGTATTATTCACTTTTCACATTTTATTTCATTGCATTGTCATTCCTTGTCATTTCATTGCATAACATTTTCATTTCATTCCTTTGTACTACAACCGCTCTTTAGCCGTCATTTGTTAGTCCACATAGAAATGCGCTAGAATCTAACACAGCTTCTTTTAGCTGTCATCAGTTAGTCCACATAGAAATGAGTTAGATCTGCTAACCCGGCTTTTAATTGTCGTACCTTTACATGGTTACATTTAATATACACAGGCAACATTATCCATATCATATTTTATTCTCATTGTTTTACTTACTTAGCCTGCATCTCATACATTTAACATATAATTTGTACAGATTCTCATGCCACACAATTTAGTAATAAAATTCATACACTGCCTGTAAAATAAGTCAACCAACATTTAATGTTTATATACTTAAAATACCTTTCATTTCTTACTTAATTATCCTAAAAATATTTTCCACTTTCACCAGTTCATTTTCACATATACATATCTAATAAACAACCCTAAACTCGAAAAAAAATATAATTTAAACAGTTGGCATTTTACCCATACCGAAACATATACACGTACATATAACATAATCTATTTTTCCATTAAATTAATAAAAATTCTGATTTAATATATATTTTTTCTCTTACCTTGTTTCTTGAATTACGCCAACAAGGACTCCGAAAATACCTGCGGCGCTCACCCGGATCCTGAAATTAAATTCCTAATTCTAATAAATTATTCCTGAATAAAATATTATTTAAATATTTTTTAGGGCCATAATTCCTAAATAAATAACAATACCCTTAAATTTAGTCAAATTGCCAAATTTCCCAAATCTCACTCTCGCTTTGGAGTAGGGCTTAGAAAATTCCAATTAGAAAATTACGTACGCCAAAATGACAACGACTAGGATCCTGTGATGGTGTCCGTTCGTCGATTTAACCACATATTAACAGCTTAATTGAGCAAATGGGAAAAAATTACCTTTCCCCAAAAGTAGTGCCTAAGTCGTTCCCATGAAAAATCTGCTCTCGTAGAAATGTCGGCAGCGGAACCAGGATTCCAACGGCACCTTCCCTTTCCCGATCCATCGCAAACTCGCTGAGAAATTAAGAGAGAGACAAAGACAGAGACGGAGCAACCGTGACGTGTAGGAATTTGCAGAGAGGAGGGGGGGGGGGGCGGCCAGTTTTGACTCTAGCTTCTTCTTTTCTCTTCTTTCTTCTTTTTCTTTCTTTTACTTTACTTTATATATATATATATATATATATATATATATATATATATATATATATATATTATTTTAACTTACTTATATATATCATTCTAATTAGTTTTTTTTTAAATCCAATGTAAAAATATTTAATTTAATAACTAATTATTTAATTATTTAATTTATCTTAATTTAATTTAATTTCTTTAATTATTATTTTTTTTCTCACGCCATTCATTTTATTTATTTATCTGCTATTTTATTTACTTTTTTTAAAATTATTTTAATCCTTTTAAATTTCCGGGTCTTTACATTCTCCCCTCTTTAAAAAAATTTCGTCCTTGAAATTTGTTACCCGATCTTTCATTCCATAATTCTACGATTCACTATATCCCACATCATAATCTCAACAACATAATTATATACTTTAAATCCAATACATATCCAAGTTCTCCATATAAGAACCAGTCTCATGGCTAAGAAACATCATCGTCGATTGATTTACTGTGGTTTTTAGAAACTTTCGAATGAATCAGAAAATCACAGACGTCTGCCAAGGGATTTCCGCCTCCAAGTTATAAGACAAAATCTTATACTTCCCTACACCATACCTACTTCTCAACACCTAACCTAACCCATCCATTTAGCATCCTTATCCTAACTGTTTCCTATACTCTGGTATAAATCATCTCTAACCTAATATTCTAACATATCCATATCCAGGCGATGTGAAAGTAATCACACTTCCGGCTGGACATTTCTCTAATACCAAAATGTCACGCCCCGAACCCTTAAACCCAAGTTCGATGCGTTATACCTGATAATATCCTGATAATAATGATCCATAACATACGTAGTGGAAAACATGAACAAAATCTCCATATAACATAATACCAAAGTTCACTAATTTCTATCTATAATCCATATTAAATCATTCATCATCTACATTTTGATAATTACATATATCTCCAAAACATTTCAGTATGTTCTCAAACATTCTTTACTCAATAACCTTAAAACATAAGGATATAAAATATAAATATTTACATTCCCCAAAATCAACATAGAAATATACCTTTTTTTTTTTCATTTCCCAATAATGCTATAAAAACCTCGAGCTCTCAAAACTCGATCTCGAGGAAATCCTGGAAAAAAGATAAATTCATATTCGGGTGAGACACATTTCAGTAAGGGAAGAAACCATATATTAAAACAGTGTGTGGCCAACATGATTTATATATAACATAAGATTTAACATTTGAAAATTCTTAACATAATTTCCGAAATCATTCCCCGATCCTAATCAAACACATGCAAATGTTTAACCCACGAGATTACCCGGGGATAGGGGTGATTACCCGCCTATACAAGTAGTACCCCTCTGCTCTGATATTTAGGCAACCCAAAGGACGTAGCTAAAGCATATCAGGACACTCACCTTACTCAGTAAGCCCTCAAGTGTTAAATTGATCTTGTACTCACGCATTTAACAATAGTTAACCGGCAAAGTCCCTCAGGATAGGGAATTCTACCCGCCCATACAAGTAGGTTCCCTCTGCCGTAGTGCTTTATGCGGCTACTGCCACATCTGTAGCTACTAGTGCACTCTCCTTACTCAGCAAGCCCTCAGGCGAAGAGTATGCCTCGCCCAATCACATCATGTTCTGCATACATAGATACTTCTAATATCATAATACATCATTATTTCCATCATTATTCAATCATTCACATTCTTTCATGTTTATAACTTAACATTTCCTTGGGTTTCACTTTAAGTGACTCTTTCCCATTTGTATCATTCACCTTTCACATTTCATTTCATTGCATTGTCATTCCTTGTCATTTCATTGCATAACATTTTCATTTCATTCCTTTGTACTACAACCGCTCTTTAGCCTTCATTTGTTAGTCCACATAGAAATGCGCTAGAATCTAACACAACTCCTTTTAGCTGTCATCAGTTAGTCCACATAGAAATGAGTTAGATCTGCTAACCCGACTTTCAACTGTCGTACCTTTACATGGTTGCATTTAACATACACAGGCAACATTGTCCATATCATATTTTATTCTCATTACTTTACTTACTTAGCCTGCATCTCATACATTTAACATATAATTTGCATAGATTCTCATGCCACACAATTTAGTAATAAAATTCATACACTGCCTGTAAAATAAGCCAACCAATATTTAATGTTTATATACTAAAAATACCTTTCATTTCTTACTTAATTATCCTGAAAATATTTCTCACTTTCATCAGTTTATTTTCACATATACATATCTAATAAACAACCCTAAACTCGAAAAAAATATAATTTAAACAATTGGCATTTTACCCATACTGAAACATATACACGTACATATAACACAATTTATTTTTTCATTAAATTCATAAAAATTCTGATTTAATATATATTTTTTCCCTTACCTTGTTTCTTGAACTACGCCAATAGGGACTCCGAAAAATACCTGCGGCGTTCATCCAGATCCTAAAATTAAATTCCTAATTTCAATAAATTATTCTTGAATAAAATATTATTTAAATATTTCTGAAATAAATAATAATACCCTTAAATTCAGCCAAATTACCAAATTTTCCAAATCTCACTCTCGCTTTGGATTAGGGCCTAGAAAATTTCAATTGGAAAATTACCTACGCCAAAATGACGACAACGACGACTAGGACCCTGTGGTGGTGTTCGTTCGTCGATTTGACCACATATTAATAGCGAAATTGAGAAAATGAAAAAAATTACCTTTCTCCAGGAGCAGTGCCTAAGCCGTTCCCATGAAAAATCTGCTCCAATAGAAATGTCGGTAGCGGAACTAGGATTCTAAAGACACCTTTCATTTCCCAATCCGTCGCAAATTCGCTGAGAAATTAAGAGAGAGAGAGAGAGGAACGGAGACGGAGCAACCGCGACGTGCAGGAATTTGCAGAGAGGGGGGGGGTGGGCTAATTCTGACTTCAGCTTCTTCTTCTTTCTTCTTCTTCTCTCTTCTTTCTTCTTTTTCTTTCTTTTACTTTACTTTATATATATATATATATATATATATATATTATAATAACTTACTTATATATATCATTCTAATTAGTTTTTTTTAAATCAAATGTAAAAATATTTAATTTAATAACTAATTATTTAATTATTTAATTTATCTTAATTTAATTTAATTTCTTTTATTATTATTATTATTATTATTATTATTCCCATGTCATTCCTTTTATTTATTTATCTATTATTTTATTTATTTATTTTTTCAAATTATTTTAATCCTTTTAAATTTTTGGGTCTTTACACTCACTCCTTCATAGCCTGGGAGTTTATCAAGTTCTATGGAATAGAAACTTAGCCATTAGATGTCAGTTTATTAGCAACTACGCCGACTAGGATAGTAGTATTGTTTAGGAAGGAACTCAGAGACTATACAATCTATATTCAGGAGAGGTCTTTGCCAGCTAATTTGGTAGTCCTAGACATGCATGGTTTTGAGGTAATTTAGGGGATGGACTGACTAGCTACCAACTATGCTAGTATTGATTGCTATTAAAAGCAGGTAGTATTCAGACCTCCTGGAGAATAGGAGTACAGATTTGTGGTGGCGTGTGTGTGCACCCCACCACAGATATTATTAGCCATTCAGGTAAGGAGGTTGCTATTGGAGGGATGCTATGGATACCTAGCCTGTGTAAAGAAAGCACTGGAAAGGGAACTAAAGTCGAAAGATATCTTGATAGTGAGGGATTTTCCTGATATGTTTTCAGAGAATTTGTCGGGACTGCCTCCTAATCGTAAGGTAGAATTTGCTATTGACTTTTCTCTAAGAACAGTGCCGATTTCAAAAGTGTCGTACAGAATGGCGCTGGTAGAATTAAAAGAGTTAAAAGAACAGTTACAGGAATTATTAGAGAAGAGGTTTTTCAGGCCTAGCGTGTCACCCTGGGGAGCGTCAGTATTGTTTGTGAAAAAGAAGGATAGGTCGATGAGAATGTGCATTGACTACAGAGAAATAAATAAAGTAATAATTAAGAATAAATATTCACTTCTTTGCATTAATGACTTGTTTGAACAGCTTCAGGGGACACAGACTTTCTCTATGATTGATCTACGATCTAGGTACCATCAAGTGAAGGTTAAGGCAGAAGATGTTCCGAAAATAGCGTTTCGAACTTGGTATGGCCATTATGAGCTCCTGGTTATGCCATTCGGACTGACGAATGCTTCTACTGTATTCATGGGCCTAATGAACATGGTCTTCCATCAGTACCTAAATCAGTTTGTTGTGGCTTTTATTGATGACATTTTGGTGTATTCAAAGAGTCCCGAGGAGCACTAGGAAAATTTGAGGATAGTTCTACAGGATCTGAGAGAAAGAAGGTTGTATGCCAAGCTCAAGAAGTGTGAGTTCTGGTTGAAGCAAGTCACTTTCCTCGGACACGTGACATCTAGGAGTGACATTTTTGTGGATCTGAGCAAGATTGAGGCGGTAGTGGATTGGGAAAGACCAAAAAATGCCTAGGAAGTCAAGAGTTTCTTGGGATTGGCAGGATACTATCACCAGTTTATTGAGGGATTCTCTAAATTGTCAGGTCCTATGACAAAATTGACCAGGAAGGGTGTGAAGTTTGAATGGACTGATGAGTGTGAACAAAGTTTTCAGGAATTAAAGCAGCGACTCATCACTACATCAGTTCTGACGATTCCTTCGGGAGAAGAAGATTTTGTAATCTACAGTGATGCGTCTCAGAAAGAATTAGGGTGTATTCTGATGCAACAAGGGAGAGTTGTAGCGTATACTTCACAGCAGCTTAAAGAATATGAAAAAAATTACCCTACCCATGATCTGGAGTTAGCAGCAGTGGTTTATGCATTAAAAAATTGGAGACATTATTTGTTTGGGGGTAGGTGTGAGATCCTCACAGATCATAAGAGCCTGAAGTACTTTTCACACAAAAGGAATTAAAAATGAGTCAGAGGAGGTGGCTACAACTTATTAAAGATTATGATTGCACCATCAGTTACCACCTAGGAAAAGCTAATGTGGTAACTGATGTTTTGAGCCAAAAATCAGTGGGTTCATCAACATCAGTAGTGGTGACTCGGCATCCGATCCAAATGGATTTAGAAAAGCTTGGTGTAGAATTGGTAGAGGGAAATCACCAGGCACTCATTGCTAATCTGGTGCTTTAGTCCACCTTATCGGAAAGAGTTAAAGTTGCTCAAATGAAGGATGTGGAATTAGTAAAGATTATGGATAAAGTGTAGATTAGGCAAGGAGCATAGTTTAATATCTCAAATGATGGAGTTTTGAGGTTCCGTACCAGACTATGCGTACCTGTCGATGCTGAGATTAAAAGAACCATTCTGGAGGAGGCGCCTCAATCCCTTTATACAGTGCACCCATGAAGTACTGAGATGTACAGAGATCTACAAGAGTCTTTTTGGTGAAGCAATATGAAGAAAGAAATTGCTATGTATGTAGAGCAGTGTTTGACATGCTAGCAGGTGAAAGCTGAGCATCAAAGACCGGCGGGAACGTTGCAACAACTTCACATCCCTTAATGGAAGTGGGAACACATTTCTATGGATTTCGTCAGAAGATTATCGTCGAAACTTCATGGACAGGATGCCATCTAATAGTTGTTGACTGATTAACGAAGACTACCCATTTTCTACCAATCATAGTTAACAACTCTATGAGGAGATTTGCGGAGTTGTACATACAGGAGGTAGTTGACTGCATGGCGTGCCAGTGTCCATTGTATCGGACTAAGACCCATGGTTCACATCTTAATTTTGGAAGAGTTTGCATAGAGCCATGGGTACATGACTGACATTCAGTACAACCTTTCATCCTCAGACCAATGGACAGACATTAAGGACCATACAAATACTAAAGGATATGTTGCGAGCCTACATGCTGGACTTTGGAGGTAGTTGGATCTAATATTTACCACTGGTTGAATTTGCTTATAACAATAGCTACCAGACCAGTATTGGGATGACACCATATGAATCATTGTATGGTAGGAGGTGCAGATCTCCATTATATTGGGATGAAATTGGTGAAAAGTAGGTTTTAGGACCAGAGATAGTTCAGCAGACTTCAGAAAAGATAAGACTATTCCGAGATCGAATTAAAACAGCTCAAAGTCGAAAGAAAAGTTATGCGGACACTTGCCGGCGAGAGCTAGAGTTTGGTGTGGAGGATCATGTATTCTTGAAATTTTCCCCGATGAAAGGAATTATGAGATTTGGGAAAAAGCGTAATCAAAGCCCTAGGTTCATTGGACTATTTGAGATATTGGAAAGAGTAGGTATAGTTGCCTACGGATTAGCATTGCCACTGGTACTGTCTAGAATCCATGATGTATTCCATGTATCTATGTTGAGGAAGTACGTCCTAGATCCCTCCCATGTGATCAGTTATGAGGTACTGGAACATAGAGATACCTTGACATATAAATAAAGAAGTTCCAGTGTAGATTCTGGATTAGAAGGAACAAGAATTATGCACTAAAATAGTTCCCCTAGTAAAAGAACTTGGACGCAATCACACAATTGAAGAAACTTCATGAGAATTAGAGGATAAGATGTGCCAGAGATATCCACACCTATTCAGCAGGGCCCAGAGTTAAGTTAGATGGTTTTGCTTATGGGCTTGTACAATGTAGGGTAGTGAGTGTTTTTTGTTTTGGTTATGAATGGTTTTAAAAGAGTTTTCTTTTATGTGATTGAATGTAATATCCTAGAACCCTCCTTTGTAACCACGGTATTCCTCCACTATAAGTGAGGATTATTAATAAATTTGGAATGAGCCCGCTATGTGGATGGCCGCTGGCTCTTCCTAGAGTCGAGTAAACATTTCAGTGATTCTTAGAGGAGATTGTGATAAGAGTAGGTTAGCGAATTTCAAGGACGAAATTTTAATAAAAAGGGGAGAATGTAACGCCCCAAAAAATGATATGCATGGGAGTGTAAAAAAAATAAATTAAATAAAATAAATAAATTATTATTAATTAATTAAATAATATAATATTATATATATGTAACATTCCTTCCTGAAATCAGGAAGGAATTGGTTTGAAATCAAATAGAGGCACCCCCCAAGCATACTCTTCATCTCTCTCTCTCTCTCTCTCTCTCTCTCTCTCTCTCTCTCTCTCGCTCTCGCTCTCCACGCTCCATCTCTTTCTCTCTCTAAGATTTTTTCGGTGAATCGTGCGCCGATTGAAGAATGAGAAGTATCCCTAGGTTCCAAATTCGACCACTGACATTTTAATTGGAGTGGATTTGTCATTTGAGCGTTGTAGACACCACTCTTGGGATAAGGTGAGGAGAATAAATTATGTTAGTTATTTTAGAAATTCACTCGGTTAAATCACGATATATAATTACTGGAATATTGGATATGGATTTCTGAGTAATTTTATGGGTATAAAAATTACGGTTTATTTATTAAAATTGTAGTATTTGATTAAATTAGCTTTATGAGAATATTTTGGAATTAGATTAAACTATGGGGATTTGATCACATTGGTGTCTTTAAATATGTTAGAAATTAAATTTAAATATGCGAAGTGGATCATACTCGCATTTTTGTTAGAATTTAACCAGTTGATGGGAGCGTTTGAACCTAGGAATGTTAAGATAGTAATTATTTCAGGATTTAACTGATTAAGTTAAAATATGTGAATACAGGGATTTGTGCGAACACGGCAGGCACTGCTTTAGGATCCCTACAGGCATTTCTTAGTAAGCGTGTATGGGGAATAAATTATGACAGATATTTTTGGGAATTTAACTAGTTGATTTAAGTATGTGAAAATGAGAATACTGTAAATGGTTTTGGAAAACTATGATATGGATATTTCCCTATGATTATTATATTGTGATTATCTGACAAAAATTGTGTGGCACGAGGAATGTGAAATAAAAGTTTTGTACTAGGAATGTGATTTATACTGAAATATCTTATTTGCACTAATATATGATAATATGAGATATACTGATATGTTTTATACAGATATGAAGATATGAGAAACCCAGTTACATTTTATATAGATATGATGATATGAGATTCATACACAGATATGTTTTATTGAGAAATGATGAAACGTGATATGCAGATATGTTCTTACCGAGAAATGATGAAATGTGATATACTGATATGTTTTACAAAAATGATGAAATGAGATATGCAAACATGTTTTACATAAAAATAATGAAATGTGACGTATATATATGTTTTACATAGAAATGACGATATATGATATATACAGACATGTTTGATACAGATATGATGAGAATTATACAGAAATTATGAGAATTATACAGACATGATTAAATGTGGAAATAAGAACCTTGATGGACCGGAGATGTACAAAGAGCATGGTACCGTTGCAAGCATATGCGTTAGTGCAACCACACGTCTTAGATAGAGTGTGGCAGTGATAGTCAATTGGGCCTGTGAAGAGTAGAGTTACCCCCTGGGGTCCGGACCAGGACTGGGTAGGGCAATCGTACTACAGACACATACAGTTTTGATCTAACTTGGTAGGCCAACCACGATTAGGTCCCGCCTTCAGACTGCACAACCCGGTCATATGGGGTGAATACATGACGATGTAATATGAATGTCCTCAAGATGGTTCCTCATTACAGACACGATAATTGTATATCATGGATATAATAAACAACTATGAGTTACAGACGTGTAGTATTATATACTGGTGGATACTCATGAGCTAGGATTTGAATATGAGAAATGAAAGCTTGTGAAACTATGTTTATACATATATATGATTATGAATACACATCTGTATGTTTTTCTCAGTTGATATAAATACTTAAATAAATGTGTTATGATATATCAAAATTCATGTTGCCACAGAGTCAATAATTTATTCCATCTTAGTGAGAGGTATCTCACCTAGAATTTAAATATTTCAGGAAATCAGGACAGGCAAATGGAGGGAGCTCTAAGATAGTGGAGATCTAGTACCCTAGTATTCAGGGTAAGTGTTTTAGAGTTGTGGATATGTTCTGTATAACCCTAGAGTATTTTATGGATTTCTGGGAATGTATATGTATATGTGTGGAGTTTGTAGCACTCTAGTATTGTACACGGGACTCAGACGCTTTATGTATTCCGATGCATGGATGATATGTTTTGATGGACATATTTTCCAGTACCCCATTTTGGGTCAGGTCATGTTGATATATGGTATGAGATGTTTGTTAGAAGATTGATTATTATTGTTTATCATTGTATTGGAAAAAAAAATGGTAGAAAATCGGGTCGTCACAAAATGTGTAGCGACCCGAAAATATAGTAATAAAAGAAAATAAGGAAAAAATTGATTTTTGGCTAAGGCAGGAGAAAATCGGCGACGGTTTTCTGAAAGAGAAAGAAAACTGGTGAAGGTTTTGGCTTTTTAGTGTGGGATGGTAAAAGGTAAACAGTAAATTTTGGGCCAGTCAATAGAAAACCGACGACGGTTTTCTGAGGACAAGAGAAAATTGGCGATGGTTTTTGTTAGCAATGTTGAAAATATAAAAGAACCAAGAGCTCATTTGAAGAATTAAAAATTTAAATACTCTCCTCTCTCTCTCTCTCTCTCTCTCTCTCTCTCTCTCTCTCTCTCTCTCTCATGCAAACCCACAGACCCCTCTCCTTCTTTCTTCGATTATAGCTCCGTTAAAGCCTGGATTGATAATCAGGAACTACCACAGGGTTCCTGGGAAGATTCTCTGCAATCTAGGCTGAGCGGAATTTTAGTTTGGGGTTCTAGGGCACCATCCCAAAACTGAGGTAATGGTGTTATTTGGGTGTTTATAGTTGGTTTATTTAATTATTGAAGATATAAGTTTAGATGTGGATGTAATTTTGGGGTTGAACTAAGAAATTAGGATTTTCTGAAATACAGGGTTTGGTGTGAACATCGCAGGCACGAGCTAAGGATCCTAGTAAGTGTTTCTCAGGAACCTAGGTAAAAACAAGAAATGGTATATAGTTTAGTAAATTATGGATATGTAGATTTGGGAAAACGTGAATATGATAGTTATTTTGAATATTCAGTTAGTTGATAGGAGTATATTCATATGTGTATAATTTCAGGGTTTTGGAATCAGGAACATTGTAAGTGTGAGTTAGGGATTGGTAGACGAGTTCAGTAAGCCAGGTAAGGGAAATATGTTATGCAAATTAACATTAGAAATTTTATCAGTAAAGTATAGTGTTTGATTATGGGGTTCAGTGTAAGATTTTATATAAATCAGAGCATAAAAATATTATACAGTTTTACATATTACAATACATGAGTTTTATTTATTTAGTAGTGTGGCATGAGTAAATATCAATTCTGTACAAGATTTATACAGCTTTCAATATATCATGATTTACAATAAATATATATATATATATATATATGCAAAAAGATATTTTACCGAATATACAGAATCATGATTTATAGAATACATACAGAAAGATGTTTTATAATATTTACAAAATTTCATAATAATCAGATTATAGAACCATAACATTCAAATATCTCAGTTTATTCAGATATTACGATTTACTCAAATGAGCTTTTATAGTGTTATGGTTATTACAGTTGAAACAGAATCATGGTAAAATAGTAAAATATATATATATTAGTATTATACAGTATCAGACCCTGATGAATCAATTCAGATTTTAGAGTACGGTACCGTAACTATTCAAATCAAAGTGCAACCACATATCTCAGATAGTGTGTGGATGTTATGAATAGTCGATCGTGCCTTGGGAGAGATAGCAGGCTCCCTCGTAGTCTGAGTTGAGGCGGCCGGTCTGATGACAGAGGTTTCAGTTGACTTATCCTGAGAGGCCAACCAGTGTTAAGTCTCGTCCACGGGCCGCACAACCCTATCGTGAGAGGTTAAATCATGGCATGCATCCATCCAGGGAAGTTTTTATAGTTATGTATATATATATATAGATTTACAGAAAATCAGCAGATATATTCATAGTTACTAAAAGTATGATTAAGTAGAAAGTTCAGTTATTACAATTGTATTTTAAGTTGCATAGGTGTGAGTTATACTATATAATATTTTACATACTATCTCAGTTTCAGGTAATTATCAGTATAATATTTATGTAAACTCAATTGCCACACACTAGTAATAGCATATTTCATCTTAGTGAGAGTTTTCTCATCCTAATAATTTAAATATTTTAGGTGATCCAGCTAAACGACCAGATCAGACTCAGCGATAGAGGGGACATTTGTACTGCCCTGTCTACAGGGTAAGTGTTTCAGGGAGATGTATTTTTGAATGGATTTTAGGAGGTCTGGGGAATGTTTCTGGGGTGATGTGTATGTATATTTTGGGGATAATACTGAGATTCTAGTATTGTAATTATGGTTTTATGATTTTATATTTTTCGCTGCATAGGTATGTTATAGTAGATTTTATCAGAGTAATATGAATTTACAGTAAAAAAATGGCATAAATTTTCAGGTAGTTACAAAAAGGCTATGGTGAAGTGAACTCAAGAGTATGATGAACAGAAATAGGAACCAAAAAGCTGGGGCAGTGATGAAAATGTTGTACAGGTGGAGTTGGAAGTTCAGGGCAACAAAAATAATCATGATCCTATGGTTGTAGGGAGTTCTAGCTCGGGAAACCAGCAAATTGACGATATTCCTATACGGAGATTTAGACGCACTATTAGGCCTCCACCCAGGTATGGATTTGAAGAGTTAGTATATTATGCTTTCCTTACTAGTTGCAATGATCCAACTACTTGTCAAGAGGCAGTGCACGACCAAGAGAAATATAGGTGGATGGGTCAATGATTGAGGAGATGGAATCACTATATAAGAACCAAACTTGGGATTTGGTTTAGCTTCCAGATGGGAAGAGACCGATAGGTTGCAAATGGGTATATAGGAAGAAGGAGGCAATTTTAGAAAAGGAAGGAGAGAAATTCAAGGTACGGTTTGAAGTAAAAGGATACTCACAGAAGAAGGGGATAGATTATAATAAGATTTTTTCTCTAGTGGTCCGACATATTTCTATCAGAATTGTGTTGGGGTTGGTAGCCCATTATGATCTTCATTTGGAACAAATGGACGTAGATACGGTGTTTCTTTACGGTGACTTGAACGAACAAATCTACATGGTACAGCCGGAAGGATTCATTGAACTGAGAAAAGAAAATTTTTCTTGCAAGTTGAAGAAGTCTCTTTACGGGCTGAAACAGTCTCCAAGGCAATGGTATAAACGAATTGATTCTTACATGATCAAGATTGGCTACAAGAGGTGTGAGTATGACTGCTGTGTATATGTGAACAAGCTTGAGGATGGTTCTCTTATTTTCTTGTTATTATACGTCGATGACATGTTGATAGCTGCAAAAGATTTAACTGAGGTAAATCAGTTAAAGGACCCATTGTTTAAGGAATTTGACATGAAGGATCTTGGCTCAGCTAAGAAAATACTTGGGATAAAGATTCGCTATGACAAAACTGCAGGGAGATTATGGTTATCTCATAACAGTTATATATAGAAAGTGTTGGAGAGGTTTAGCATGGCTGATGCAAAACCAGTGTGTACATCTCTGGCGAATCATTTCAAGTTGTCTACTGTAGATTGCCCAAGTACGGATGAGAAAATCTGGGACATGTCAAAGGTCCCCTATGCTAGTGTTATAGGGAGTTTGATGTATGCCATGGTTTGTATAAGGCTAGATTTGGCTCATGCGGTAAGCGTGGTAAGTAAGTTTCTTTCTAATCTAAGAAGGCAGCATTGGGAAGCCGTAAAATGGATACTTAAATACTTACGAGGTTCATTAGGATGTGACATCATGTTTAGTAGGCAACAGGGTTGTCCTTCAGTTATGGGGTTTATTGATGCTAATTATACTAGAGATATGGATGACAGAAGGTCTACAACGGGATATGTGTTTACCTTTGTAGGAGGACCGGTGTGTTGGAGATCTATGGTACAGTCTCTAGTAGCATTATCCACGACTGAGGTGGAATATATGGCAGTTGTCGAAGCTGCAAAGGAAGCCTTATGGCTTACTGGTTTAGTCAGAGAGCTGGGGTTACAGCAAGATGGAGTGGTGTTGCATTGTGATAGTCAGAGTGCCATTTATTTGGTGAAGAATCAGATATAGCATGCTAGAACCAAGCACATTGATTTGAGGTTCCACGGGGTTCGGGAATTGATTGCTTCGAGTGAGCTTATGTTGGAGAAAGTTTACACGTTTGAAAATGCAGCGAATATTCTAACGAAATCAATTCATTCTAAGAATTCCAAGCATTGCTTGGACTTACTCCATGTCTCCAAGTGATAGAAGGGAGACATACCCAATCAAGCGTTTCAAGTTATAGGTGGAGTAGTTAGATATATTTTTCGGGAATCTCCTAAGGCGCGTATAATCGCGAAGGTGGAGATTGTTGTTTGTAGTGTGGTCTTATACTTTGGATTTCATAAACAAAGAATAAAGAAAAACATGAAGGGGCAGCACAGCAAGGGTTCATCGACGAGCGCCCTGTGATTCACAAGTAGATACTTAATCAAATTCACTACAGTCTAAGGCACATAACAAGATACTCATAGTCTTGGCATATATTATAAGAAAATGCCTTTCATTTTTATCCCATATGAATCTAAGTTTAAGCTTTGTCACACCATTTTCACCATTGTTGAAAAAGTATGTAACGCCCCAGAAAATGATATGCTTAGGAGTGTAAAAAATAAAAATAAAAATACAAAATAATTAATTAATTAATTAATTAATTAATTAATTAATTAAATTATTATTAATATAATATAATAATAATATATATTATATATGTTAGGAAACTTACTCAAGAAGACTAGCTTCCTAAGATTCAATTTTGAAATCAAAATTAAAGGTCCTAAGACCCCCTGTAGTTGTGCTCTCTCTCACTCCTCGCCTTCCCTCTCTCTCCCTCAATTTTTTTTTTTTTTACCGATTTTCTGCCAATTGAAGAATGGAAAATGTCACTGGGTTCCATTCTCGACCACCGACATTTTAACTGAAGTGGATTTGTCATAGGAGCATCGTAGGCACCACTCCTTGGATAAGGCAAACTCACTTTCTCTCTTCAATTTCTCCCCAATCTTTAGTCAAACTGATGATCAGAAACCACCACAATGATCTAGGAGTGTTTCTCTACAAGTCTAGTGGAGTTGATTTTTGAACTGGGCTTTCTAGGCACCACTCCAAGGCTAGGGTAAGATTTAGGGAATTAAGTAAATTTGATATTTTTTAGAGTTTAATCATTTATTTGGAATTTTTGGGCCTGGGGAATGTTAAAATGGTATTTCACCTAGGGTTGAATTGATTAAACTAGGATTTATGAATTTAGGATTCGTGTAAGCGCCGTAGGCGTAGTTTTGGGATCCCTGCATGCATAGCTTCAGGAAAACAAGTAAGGGGATTAAGTTAAGTCAAGTTTTTATTAAGTTTGAACCGATTAAATTGTTTTATATATATGATCTCAAGGGTTATTTCGAAAATTGATCATTCAAAGTAGACTTTATAAATTTAGGATATATGATATGGTATTTTGGATAAAATGAACGATGGAAAACTGGGGTCTTATCTTGCGAACTTCAAATTGTGTTTTCTTAGTTGTTTAAATGGCTATGTTCAAATATTGAAATTGTGTGGCAGGTGAATAATCGGTATGGGTTATAATATAACTAAATTTGGGAATAGTTGTGAAAAATACTGAATTTTTTGTGAAATATACTGGAACTGCCTTTGCAAAATACTGGGTTCTATTTAATGACTGCAGGCCGAGTTTTACTTGAAAGCTAGGGGTCGGGTTATATTTAATGGATGAGGGCCGGGTTTTATTTAACGGCTGTGAGCCGGGTTTTGTTTGACGGCCGGGGGCCAGGTTTTATAAAATGGCAGGTTGTAAATGAAATGGGATTTATACTGTCTATAGTTTTTATTACTTAAATTGCATGATATGGTTTGAGAATCCTGAGGACCATTTATATTGTAAGCACGATACCGTTGCTCAGGAATTATTTTGATACCATATGCGCCTACACTGTACTAAGAGGTGTAGGGTGGTCTCCACCGTTTAGCCTGCGTAAGGATGAAATACCTTTCCTGGGGGCTGGGCCAGGAAGTGGTAAGGCTATTGGATGTGCAACTGAGTTGTGGATGCCTGCAGACGTACTCGCAGATGGTTACTTTGACTATGTCTGGGCTGATCCCCCATGGCATAAGGCTAGCCTTCGGGCCGCACAACTTGTACAATGGGGGAAGTAAATGGTGTGTTAGTCCCAGGGAGTGTCTTCTACGCATATCTGTTAATTTATGTAAATGGTATTATTATTTATCGAATTGCTTTATACTAAGGAAGTAAATGTATATTTTTCAACTATAAAGGTGTGAGTATTTGTATATGAATAAAAATGCATGAATGATTATGGTGAAGTAAACTCTCCGTCCGAGGGCTTGCTGATAAAGGCGAGTACCCTAATAAGTATCAGTTGTAGTCATACCAGGTTGCATAACGTATTAGAGTAGAGAGGAGTTACATGCATGGGCATGTAATCTCCCCTATCCTCGGTAACTTTCACTGATAAATAATTGTGTGTGTGTGTGTGTGTGTGTGTGAGTATGGACAGGGAATGATTTTATAATTGTGGTTAATTAACAACTGATGATATTTTGTATACATTAAAACTCACGTTGGCCACACACCGATATTAATTTAATCTGCCTTACTGAGAAGTGTCTCAACCCAATATGCAAATCATTTTTCAGGACCATCTTGAGTTCGAGCTTAGCAAGCTCCAGGGCGGGGTGATAGCTAGTTTCAGTTTTTGTGAGTGTCTATAAGAACTCTAATGTATTAAGTTATATTTGAAGTCCCTGGATGTGAATGATGATTGTATGGACTTAGTTGGTTTTGTATGATATTATGGATTGTAATATGAATATTTGGAGACTTTTGTGTATAAGGTAGTTTAGAACTCTGGTAATGTATCATTTATTTCCACTGCATTTATATTATGAATATGGTATCAGGTACTCAAACATTACTAAAGTAGCACCCCCGGCCACGTGGCGGGTTGAGGCGTTACAAAGTACATCCATTTTAGATAATATCCCATATTTCAAAATCAAGAGATTGAAAGTATATAGTCATCATATTCTTCCAATAAGAATAATCATCTCCAATAAAAAATGAAGGTATAATTCTGGAATAGCCCTCGAAGGTAGAAGTAAAGGTGTTGGTTGCCATGGATCCTCTAAGATAGTTAAGTCCCAAAAATTAAAGCTCTTGCTCGAATACCAATTGTTAGCCCAAGTGGCAACCCTAGAGAGGAGATTAATTAAGTTTATTCAAAATTAAAGTGCTTGATTATTGAATTTAAAAAAAACCAAGGCAACACAAAAATATAAAAATCAATCTAAATAAGAGATATTAAGGAAGAGAGATGCAATTTCTTTATAGTGGTTTAGCTATCCCCCCCTACATCCACTCTCTCAAGGTCAACCACCTTAAGGTTCTAATGCTCCATTTGCTTTAACAAGGCAAGGTTACCAATTACATCCCTTTTTTATGCAAAGATAATCCAATCAAGTACACTCCTTATTTTATATAGGCGACTAGTTACAATCCCTTGCTTTAAATAAGGCAAGAAAACCAAAATACAAGATATTTGAATACAAAGAAATTTTCCTCACAATAAATGATTTACAATCTACAACACAAGGATAACTCTCAAAGAATAAACAAGTGATACCATAAGTGATCTCTCAAAATGATCAAGTTAAGGCATAAAAGGAATCGATGAGAATAGAAAGAGTATGAGCACTTGGAAATTCAATATAGATATGTTCTCTAACGTTCCTTGGGCTTTAGAGGGCATGCTTATAGAGTTCATAGTAAAACTAGTCATTTTCTTCATGTTGGTTTCTCTATTTAGATCAATTGACCTAGGTCACAAGCTTGTTGAGCTGGTTTACAAGCTGACTGAAAAGGCACTTGCCATTAGAGAGATTTTTTAACCATTGAAGTGCCTAAAAATCAAGATTCGTCAACCGCTCACCTGGGTCAATCGACCGCTCAAGCTTTCTGCCTATACCGATCAACCACCCCTCTTGACTAGTTGACTGCCCCTATTGATTGGTCAACAACCCCTCCTGCTCAACTGATCCCACCTAGCAGGACTATCCAAAATAGTTTTAATTTTGCTTTAAATTTTTCATATTAAGTGTTATTGTGCCATAAGTTTTATATTCTTAGAGATATAAAAGTTATAAACCAATACAATTGTGAGGAAAACAAGTGAAATAAAAAAAGATATAGTGTCTTCAATTTCTATTAATTCTTTAAATCTAATGGCTTGAACTGTTGAAACGCAACTTAAATACAAAGTCATTAGTACACAATAGCTTGTTTTCATCAAAACTAGGTTAATGAAACTTTAGGCTAACATATAGGACTCAATGGATGGCATCCAAAATTGAGTGATCAATGGTTCATTAATGATATCATTTACAAAATAGTGTCTACTCTATTTTTTTTATTCTTTTTTTTTTTTGTTTGCTCTATTCAGGTTGCATCTATCATATAGGACTCAATGGTGGGCATCCAAAATCAAGTGATCAATGGTTCATCAATGATATCTTTTGAGTGCGTACTCTATTTTTTTGCTCTATTCTAGTTGCATCCATGGATCTACAAGAATGTTTCTCTTTCTACATTCTCCAATTTTAATCCTTCCTTGGTCATGTGCAATTTTTATCTAGCTTCTGATAGTAAGATTCTAGATTACTAGACCCGGCTAATGGTGTTCATAATAGGAACATTTAATTGCTCTACATGATAACTTCATTTGCTCTTACATGACTTGAAAAACTACTTTTGAGTGAGAAGGACAAGCCCCAAAGGTAGTCAATACATACAAGGAATCCTATTATTTAAAGGGCTTCCAAAGAAGGAAGAACATTGAGGGGTGCTTACACTTATCTTCTTGAAACGCCTTTCCATTACTATTTCGAAAAATTCAAGAACAATATGATTTTCCATCCGATGTTCATTCAAATGGCAAAAAGCTACTAATGCAAATTTTAATATGGGATAGAATTGTTTCCTTCATGAGAATCCTAGGGAGTATAAACCAACGAGGGTGCCTAGAGTTTGGGCTTTAGGAATACCCTTCAGTGCTTAAGTTCTATAATATTTGTAGAAACTAAAAACGTACAGTTTTAATTAAGAACAATCACCTTCTCTTCCATATTTCCCCCTTCCATCTTTCCCTTCTTTCACCCACTATTTAGGATTGGTTTGGATGGTGTTTGTTGAGGTGTCTTTTATTTTTATTTTTCCCGACATTGTTTGTGTCTAGGCATAAAACTTCTATAAATGGATGTCAGGCATGTTTCGAATTTGAGGAAGAGACTGATTTCCTTGAGCAATGTGGATTTTTTAAGTTGTAAGACTAGAATTCGACGTGTAGTTCTATGTATCTCTCTTGGTGCATTTATTGATATGAGAGGAGTGAAGCATAATGGAGTTCATGCGATGCAAGGTAGGACTATCACATGAGGTAATGCTGCTTTTATATCACCAAACACAGGGTTTAAAACCACTAAGTTGTGGCACATGCATTAGGTCAAATGAATGAGAGTGATTTGACATTGTTAAATAATTGAGGTTTATTGCATAAGCAGAAGAGAAGGAAGCTGGAGTCTTATGAGTCTCAAGTTTTTGAAAAAATTAAAGTGGACAAGATTCAGTGCAGTTGTGCATCGAACCAAGAGGATTGTGGATTATATTCATTCTTATCTTTACAGTCCATCTTGCATTGCATCAAAGGGTAGTAGTAGATATATGTTGATTTTTATTGATGAATTCTCTAGATGGGTTTAGGCGTACACTTTGGAGGACAAGGATGAGGTCTTCAGTAGGTTTAATGAATGGTAAGACTTAAATTGAGAAGCAAACTAGTAAATCCATCAAGGCCTTGAGAGTTGACAACATGCTAGAATTCTGCAATGAAGAGTTCAACCAGTTTTTCTTAGCAAATGGGATTGTGATGCACAACACGGTCCAAAAAATACCACAAAAAAATTAAGTGGCAGAATGGAAGAATAGAATATTGCTCGAAAGGGCAAAGTACATGTTTTTTAATGTTGGGTTGACTAAAGATTTTTGGGTTGAAGCTATGAAGACAATTGCATACTTGGTTGACCGATTACCATCATTAGGTATCAAGTGCAAGACTCCTATGGAGATGTGGTTAACTATGTCTACTGACTATTCAAATTTGATAATTTCGGATGTGTTGCCTATACTTATGTCAATGATGGGAAGTTAGATCCAAAAGCAGTGAAATGCATACTCCTAGGCTATACAAGTGGAGTTAAGGGCTATCGATAATGGTGTATTGATAATCAAAACTCGAAGTTTATTACCAACAACATGTTACTTTCCATGAGTCTACTATATTGTCTAAAAAGGAGCATCTTAATCATGACCAAATTGTTAAGAATCAAGGGAGGCAACAAGTTTAACTAGGATCCAAGCTCAACACATTTGGGTTTCAAGTAGGCACTCCAAATAAGCCCAGTAATTTAGAGGAACATAATTATGATTAAAAGTATGTTGTTCTGCTGGAGTAGGTAAATGATTGACAATTAAAACGAGACTGAGAAAAAATGACAGCTAAAGCCTACATAGAGGTTTGATCAAGATGATTTACTTGGTTTTGTATTTAGTGTCACAAGTGGCATTGATCGTGAAGAACCATTAACATATCATGATGCCATGTCTAGTTCTAAATCAGCATAATGGTATATCGCCATGACAAAAAAGCTTAAGTCACCTCATAAGAATCATACTTGGGAAATAGCTAAACAACCAAAAGATAAAAAAAAAAAAAAATTATGGGTTGCGAATGGGTTTTCAAGAAGAAAGGAGTGGAAGATGCAAGGTTGAAAGCACAAATAGTAACAAAAGGTTTTAGGTAGTGGGGAGGTATTGATTTTCATAAAGTATTTTTGCCAATTGTAAACATACTTCCACTCATGTATTACTTGCTATGTAGTTGCTTATGAAATTAGATGTCAAAACAAATTTCCTACTTGGTAAGTTGAGTGAACAAATTTACATGTATCAACCTAAGGGATTTGTTGTTCCAGGGAAAGAAGATCATATGTGCTTGTTGAAGAAGTCATTATATGGCTTGAAGCAGTCACCCTAATAGTGGTATAAGCAGATTGACACTGTTATGGGAGATAATGGTTTCATCATAAGTTAATATGATAGTTGTGTGTATCATAAGAAGCTCTCAAATAGCTTATTTATTTATTTGTTTTTATGTTGATGACATGTTGATCGCCTCTAAAAAATGTTTACGATCAACAACCTAAAAGCTTTGTTATGTGATGAGTTTGAGATGAAAGATTTGGGTGCGACAAAGAAGATTTTAGGGATGAAAATCATCAAAAACAAATGTGCTGGGACATTATTTCGATCACAAAGAAAATATGTTAAGGAGGTTGAAAGGTGAGGTGTACTCTCAAGAGAGGGGATGAATTTTGTTTTTAAAATTTTCTTTGAAAACTCTTTGTTTTACAAGTTCTTTTAGTTAAGTGTTAACCCTAGCCAACTTTCTTTTTAGCAATCACACAAACACAATGATCAATAATCCTTTGAACTTTAACCAACAATCTTTCCAAGTTCAATCTTTTATATTAACGACCAGCTTAATTAAATTCTCAAAATCAATGAATAATGATAATATTAAGATAATTTTCAGATGACCAAATAAATCAAGCTTACAACTTTCCTTTAACAGAATAATGAATCTCAGCACAATAACTTTGACTTGTGATATTCAACTTATACTAATTCAAATCAGCTTTCCTTTTCAGATCATAACAAAGTTAAACTTTTCTTAAGATTAATCTCAACTTTAACATTCCGTACTTCAGAATTTTAATCTAATACTTCATTTTATAACCAAATTCCAAAATCAATAATTCTCCTCAACTATGAACAATGATAGCTTTAATATATGATTTCAATGATTCAATCTGAAGTGTTTCTTGTAGGATAAATAATTCAATCACTCAAGATTTATCTCAATTGTGCATTCAACAATTCAGATTTCAAAGTTTTATCAAAAACTCAATCAACCAATCAATATAGTTCTTTTGATCAATGTTCTAGAAATTCCCAATGAACAATCAGCTCTCAGCTAAACATATACGCAGTTAATATATTTTCTAGTAAATTAAAGAGACTAGGGAGAAGAACTGTAGACCATATTTTTACAAGGTTCGCCTTGAAGCCTACGTCCTTGCTCCAAGCAACTACTATGAGGATTCCAACTTTCTTTATTAGGCCAAAGTTACAATCTCTCTCCTTCTCAGGTGGAGTTCTCTCTCTAACAAGAATCCTTTCTCGGTAGGCAACGATTCAATCCCCTAAACCATCAAAACAAGCCTCTCTTCTAACAAGAATGTGCCTTCTTGCTAGTCCAATGATTCAATCCCCTGAACCGTAAAAAAAAATAAAAAATGGAGAGAAACAATTTGTGTACAATAATAATTCTCAATAAGAGCATATTAGTACAATTGAAAATCATAATATACTTCAATTAAAATCAAGATAGAAAGATGAAGCTCAGATGATTGTTACTGGATTTCTCATTTAGAATTGAAATTCTCAATGTAAATAGATCAGAAAAACCTTGGCTTTGTCAGCCATAGCACAACAATAAGTTCAGAAAATTTTAGTAATAGACTTTTGAATTTGTATTCTGTATGGGCTTGCTAGTTGTCATTTAATTCATGTGAATAACATGTGCTTATTGAGTTTAAAAGTAATTTTTCGTGTTGCCCAAGTTACTTGCAGTATTTCTCAAGTTTTCTGAAAATTTGGGGGCCAAGTAATCAAATTTGGAAACTTTCCCTCGGTGTTATAAATTTAAAATCACACCTGATCCCTATGGTCAGTCGCCTGTGCCTTTAAATTTTAGCGTATTTTGAAACACGGAATGAGGTCATTCACCTAATCATATGAGGTCAGTCAACTGATCCAATGCTATCTATTTAATTTTTATCAGCATAAAATTTCAGTCACTTGATCGTGCAAAACATACGCTTTTAAAAACTTTGTTTCCAAAAACTCTTTAGCTTTTATACTAGTCATGTTGAATCAAGACTTTTGAAAATATTTTCCGTGGGTTTTCAAAAATGGGTCTCTAAGTCAATAATGATTCCTAAGAGCTTTGTGCATCTATATTGAAATTGTTTAAAGTACTTACATGAGACTCTTTCAAGACTATAACTTTCTAAGTTCTAAGTCTTCATGTATTTGCTTTGCTCTTCAATGTCTTTATGTATTTGCTTTGATTCTTTATATTTGACTTAACTTCAAGCTTCAATAGACTTTAAGTTTCATAAGATCTTGTAGCATTAAGTTTGAGCTTTTGACAATCTTGTCAAGCACTTGATATTGATCACTCGAGTTACTTGATTTTGATCTAAAAACACTTGAGTCACCTGAAACTTTATTTAACTAAATATGTTAAGTTCCTTTAATTCGTTATCATCAAAATAAGATTCTAATCCTTATTAGGCCAACAAAGGTGCTGGAGCATTTTGGGATGAGTCAATCCAAACCAATTAGTACTCCTTTAGCTGCACCATTTTAAACTTATGCTAGCTCTATCACCTATTACTAAGGAGGAGAAGAAGAGGTATATGGAAAGAGTTCCATATGCTAATGCCACTAGTTCTCTTATGTATGTTATGATTTACTCAAGACTAGACATTGTGCAGGTCATCAATGTAGTGAGTAAATATATGCATTGCCCTAAGAAGAAGCACTAAGAAACATTCAAGTGTATATTTAGGTATCACAGAGTGATTTCTAGTTTTGGCTTAGTTTATGAAAAGGGCAAGATAATTATTGATGTCATATGATATTCATATTCATATTATATAGGTGACTCAGACAAGTAGAGGTCCTTGACGAGTTATGTTTTCACTTTTCTTAGAAATACCATCAGTTAGAAGGAAACTTTGCAATCAATGGTAGCCTTTTCTACAATTGAGGTAGAGTACGTGGATCTGGTAGAAGCGATGAAGGGACATTTATGGCTACATAGCTTGGTTAAAGACATAGGAGCTAATAAGGATGGAATTGCTTACTATGATAGCCAAAGTTCGTTCCATCCACATGACCCAAGATCAAATGCACTATGAGAGGACTAAGCACATAGATGTCAGGTTTTACTTTGTCCAAGAAGTCATCACCGAAGGTAAATTGAAATTCAAGAAGATCATAACAAAAGATAATCCAATAGATATGTTAACTAAGTTAGTTCCTACAATCAAGTTTGGGCATTGCTTGAACTTGGTCAATCTTTTCAACATGAGGTAAACCCTTCGAGGGGGAATGGCAGTGAAGGAGGAAAATTTAAGACAAGGTGGAGATTAGTTTATGTGTCTTTTGTTTGTCCAACATTGCTTAAGTCTAGCTAGTGCTAGATATAAGACTTCTATAAATAGTGTAAGCTACATTTGTGTAAGATGGTGTAGAAGAATTTGGGTGTAATTGGGATCTATGTGAGAGTGATAATACTCCTATAATCTCTTCCTATTCATAGAGAAGATTTTCTCCTTTGCAACCCCTTGATGTAGGTTTCATATTGAGGCTAAATAACTTTATATCTTGTGTTCTTTATGTGTTAACATTTGTGTTTGCTTCTTTTGTTTGTTGTTCATGAATAAATTTGCAATCTGGTTCTAACATTGTTTTTAAGAAGTTATAACTCACCCTTACCTCCATTATAGGATAAAATAAAAGAAGTTAGCATTAAGGAACCCTTGAATCCCTATAGGTTATGCACATGTGCTTTCAAAATTACCCATCATTAGCCATCAAAATGTTGTGTCAATTTATGCACTCCTTGATGAATACTAAAATGCTTAAGTCAATAGATTAAACATATGATTGGCAATTCGTTTCCAAGTATAATATCACTCTTTACAATCATTCTCTAATGGTGATTTACCTAGTTTCCTTGATGACCATAAATCAACTTATAAGGGCTTTGCAATTTAACTTGGTCTCAATTTGATTTCTTGGTATGCTCAAAATATGCCACCATAGATCACTCCTCTACAAAGTCAATACATAAATCCAACCATATGGCCATTTTCTAGCATTGTCTTCTTATTATTATACTTCATGTTCCTTTTACTCTGCCACATGTGTTATGATGCAACACTATGCAATCTATCTCTTAGTCAGTATATACTATTTTCTATGCTCGAATTGAACACAAAAATGTCAACTTCCATTTTGCGAATGATTAAGTGTCTAAGAAACTTCTTTATGTTTGATTTGTTTTCTCTAAAAATTTTATTTTCTACCTTTTGTCTGGCATCTACTTTGCCATAATTAATGTGCAAAAGGCTTTGACTGCTTCCTAAGCCCCTGTCAATTTTTTTTGGTGGGTGTGTATATGAGAATAACTTTTTATGTATATCTCTTATGTTGTAATGTAAATATAAAATCTTAATTGAAAGATAGGATCCTAAGCCGCTCTTGTATCTATATATTATGTCTTACGTTAATTAAGGAGAATAAGAGAGGCATCCTTTTGCAATTACAATTGTTGGTTTCAACTAAATTGTCGCTAAACATTGAATCTATTAATTGATTTGCTTTATTATTAATAGACATTAAGTCAATGAATAATTTCTATATTTACTGTATTTTTTTGTTGATAGTAATTAGGAAAATTTAAACTATAAATTGATTAAATACTATTATTTGTACATGGAATAATTCTACAACATGGATAATATGCAACACTAGATTGCCCATCAGGATGCAGTCTAGTGTTGAGGGCAAATGAAGAACTGCATGCAAGAAGCTTGGGTTCAATTTCAGGAATGGGCTTACAAACTTTTTAAAAAGGAAGAAAGATAGAAAATAAAATTAAAGATATAGTAGGAAAGTATTACATTAAATTTTATTAAATAAAAGGATGAGAAGAGGAGGAAAATAAAAACGCCGAATCACATACGTGTTGCGAGCATGGTAATTGACTAGTATTATTATTTAAATTACTTTAAAAAAATCAATTAAACCTAATTAATTAATCTTTCTTAATATTATTGCTTTCTAGGAAATATATGAGCTGCTGCATACATTGAGATATACAAATTTTAGAATAAAATTAGGAAGAATTGAGAAGAGGGTTAACTCTCACATCGTCAACTGTGTAATTCAATTTCCATGAAAATTTATGCAAAATTTACTAGCTTAATTCTTAAAAATATTAAAGATTTTTTTTAAAAAAAATGATTACAAATATGGTGAAGATCAGAGTTATAAACAGACAACCTAGGTATTATTCTATTTGCTACTTTTGTCAAATGAATAGAGAATTACAAAACATGAAGTACTACATATTTTCCTTTCAAAATAAGTTCTCTAATTACATTTCTCTTTCATATGAGATTTTGCTTAATTCAAAACAAAATACTACTCGAATGGATCCACATATAGCATCACAAGCTAGATTAGTAATTACGCTGCTAGGAAGGATTGTGGAGCATGATATGGTTGCTAAATTAAATTTATTTTTTAGGGTTAAGGCATGTAAAGACAAAACAATTCTAAACAAAATTTGAAAATAAGATAACTTGTTAAGGCCACATGGGGATGGACTAGGTTCAATAAATATTAGAAAGATTCCCAGATAGCATTAACCTGACTACTTATATATATATATATATGACAAGTAAAGCTAGTTAATTAATCAATTGTTAATTACCAGTGAGCAAAGCAAATGAGGAACTTGATTGGTGGAGTAAAATGGGAACAGGGAGAGGGGGCGGGTGCATGGTGAGGGAGGGAAAAGCCAAGGGAAGCAGTAAGGGACAGGGCGTATAGGCGTAAAGTGGCGCATGGCAGTTTCCAATGGCCAACTAAAACTAAACAAAACATGGGGCGACGCAGTTTCTAGATGCACCCAACCCACGACCACAGAAAGAGAGAGAGAGAGCAAGGTGACTCCAAGCCTCACCTAAAGGCCACTTTCCTAGAGTCGCGGCGCCCCCTTCCTGCTCTTAGTAGCCGTCCCCAGTTGTGATCTGTGACCCCTTTCTCTCTCACGTACAGAAAATATAGCTAGACAAAAAGTACGTCGTAGCTAGATACATTTGAATTGAAGTGAAGGCCGGCAAGGTCACAAGCCTACTTTTTGTACAGATTCATGAATTAAACCAGTTGGGGTATGGTTGCTAGCTAGCTAGCTGCGTGCATGCTCACCTCACAATAGTGCCTGATGTGACAGTGCTGGTCAAAGTTCTCCATCATTTTTTTCAAAATTATATGACTTATGATTTCAGCCAGAAAAATCCATCAAATTTAAACTTTAAAAACAAGTGAGAATTGTTGGTGTGCCTACACTCTCACTATGGCCTCTGTGGATAGTCTCAAGACAATATAACATCATCTTAACTTTCTTTTCATGATATTTAGGTTTTGAGAATGAGTTATCTAAATTGATTTGGTCTTGTGCTGTTTGGCTCTTTCATAGGTTAAATTTTTTTTCGCCTCGTTTCCTACCATGGGTTTGAGAGAAAGTATTGATGTGCGTCTAGTCCTACGTTGCCTCTGTGGACCGTATCAATTTTGAAGATGAGCTCTCCAATTAGAATAAAGAGAAAAATTAAATTAAAATTTACAGAACAGACAGGAGACGTGGCTAGCTAGTTCAGCTCCTATTTTTTGTTGTATGGAGTTTGTGGTTTTAACGTGCTGCTGGAGAATATGGCTATTCTCGTCTCTTAGCCTGCCCCGACTCATAATAAATATATTCTTGGCTCCAAGGTGATAATCCATCCTGAGCATTGGTCATGTTCGACGGCCATCACTATCCCAATCTAAAATGTAGACATCATTACCTATTTCTTCAAATTGATTTTATAAATGAGTAGTGATATATTTATCATTCAAACACTTTTTATTAATTCACTTTGTACCATACACATATACAATATAAGTAAAATAATAGATAAATAAAAATAATAATATTTAGGAGGTAAGTGTAGCATTTCTTTTCTTTTTTTATTTTGATTATCGTAGGAACTCCTGGTCATCGACGACCCCCACGGGGAATGTAATAACCCGAACTCAGAAAAATAAAAGAAAATAAATAAAATGAAAAAAGGAAAATAAAATAAAGGAAAAAGAAATTTAAAAAGAGCATCAAGCAGAGACTCGTCGACGAACTTATTCTCCTCGTCGACGAACGTCCTTCTGGGTTTCTTCGATGAGTACACATGTCTTGTCAACGAGGAATTACCGAGAGTAGGAAAAATTCAAGTTTTTAAACACTTCGTCAACGAACACGATGACCTCACCAACGAATGTTCTTCTTGACTTTGTCGATGAACATTTTAAACTCGTCAACGAAGGCCAGGTTATAAATAGACTCTAGATCTTTTCTTCCATGAATTCTCTCTCCTCTCTCGTTTTCTCTCTCTAGGTTTCGGTTCTCTTACCTTCTTTCTTCAAATCCGACCCAGATTTAGCCCGATACGATGATCGGAAACCACCACGAGGTTCCTGGGGAGTTTCTTTTTAAGTTAGTCAGAGCAGAAACTTAATTTGGGGTACTTGTGCACCACTCCAAAATCAGGGTAAGTATGATATTTTTAATATTAAATTAATTATTGGGAGTGTGTGGGCCTAAGAAATGTTAAATGATAAATATTATGGGGTTGAATTGATTAAAAAGGGATTTTTGGAATGCAGGGTTCGGTCTCCCGTTCGTCTTAGGCAGGACTTCGAGGATCAGGTAATGGAAAATAAAATTATACTAGGTTTTTATTTAAATTTAAATCGGTTATTTTCAAGTATAAGAACCGTATAATTATAGTATGATTTTCTGAACTGTTCAAGAAATTTAAAATAATGATTTTACTATAATTTATAATTTGGGAAAAACTGTGTGGCATGAGAATAATTCTTTATAATTAATTGATAGAGAATATTGTTTGCTTGAGAATACTATTGGTTGAGAATGCTAACTGCTTGTAAAATCTGATTACTTGTGAATACTGCTTGGTTGTGAGTTTTGGTTAACTGTGAACATTGATTGATGATGAATATGAGTTGATTGTGAATACTGTCTATTGTGAGTGTAAATGTGTAGTGAAATACGTAGCTGCCCTACGTGGGCCACGTATAGTGAAATACATAGTTGCCCTACGTGGGCCACGTATTATGAGATACGAAGTTGCCCTACGTGGGTCACGTACAGTGAGGTACACAACTGCCCTACATGGGCCACGTACTGGTAGGTATCCAGTTGCCCTAGGTGAGCCACGTACTGAGTTTAATGGATTGTGTTGTATCATGTGTGAATGAATTGTGGTGTATATGTTCGTAGACTATGTGGAATGATTGATGTGAATGTGGATGTATACTAGTATGCGAATTTAAATGTATAAATATTTATGGCAAAGTAAATCTCTCCACCCAAGAGCTTGCTAAGAAAGGCGAGTGCCCTGATAATTATCGTCTTATACCAAAGCAGAGGGAAATTACGTTTATGGGCGTGTAAACTTCCATATTCACGGAGACTTTGCTTATAAATATAACCCTGAGGGCTTACTGAGTAAGGTGAGTGCCCTGGTAGTTGTAATGGTAATAGAGCAGAGGGAAGATACATGTATAGGCATGTAATCTTCCCAATCCTCGAGAACTTTCACTATAAATATTGGTTTTGTTGGTGTTACTACAGTTTGTAAGCGCTTTGCTAGTTATTGATGATTAATGGATGAGTTTATATTTTATATATATATATATATATATATATATATATATATATATATATATATATTAAAACTCTTCTGTCATATACTGTTATAGTTTACTTCTCCCTTACTAAGAGGTGTCTTACCCCGAAGATTTATTGACTTTTTAGGTCCTTCTGGTGATCGAGCTTAGAAAGCTCTGGGGTAGGGTTGAGAATTTTGGTAACTTGTGAGTGGTTGCAAAACTGATATATGTATAATTATATTTTTAAATGCTAGTTATGTAATAAGAATAATATGGACAGATAGATACACTTTTTAGATATATAGTATATAATACTCTAGCATTTTATTTGAGGTGGTTTAATTATTTTGCTACGTGAATGGTATCAGAGATGGTGAATGGTCTCATCACACCCCAGGCCCCACCTGGTGGGTTCGAGGCTTGATAAAATGGTATCAAAGCTTCAGGTTATAGATTCTGCAGACTTTAGGAGGATTAATATCATAGTATAGGTTTGAGTTAGGATGACGGGTAGATTAAGGTGTTGATAGGAATTTGAGTTTTGTTTCATAGCCTGAAGGCAGAAATCTCTTAACGGACTTTTGTGATTTTTGAATCAGTCAACGGTTTCTAAAAACCACGGTTCCATCGACGGTGATGTTTCCAAGCAGAGAGACTGAAACTTAGAATTAGAACTTTAAGATTAAGATGATTGTGGTTAATTGGGTGTTGGATGTTTAATGGAGAATTTGAATATTAATCTGGTTTCTTGTTTTATGACTATGCCAATTATGTTAAGATGTAGAAATTTTAAGCTTGCCTCTGTTATATCTTTAGGATGGATCCCAAAGGTAAAGGCGTGGATGATGGAGGGGGACACGAGTTGGGGGCTTCCAATAAAGATGAGATTGAAACCTCCTGACTGTTGTGAGGTATAGCTCATCAAGTAAGAGAAGAGATGAGGCAGGACCCCGAGGGATCGAGCTACCCACCAGTGAACCAGTGTTGTTCGATCGATCAATTCACCCACCTGAAACCATCTTCTTTTGCTAGAGGTGCTGACCCAATCGTAGCTAAGAATTGGGTGCAAGAGATGGAGAATATATTGACAGTGTTGGATTGTACTAAGAAATAGAAGATCCTCTTCGCCACTTTCAAACTAACAAGAAAAGTCGAGCAGTGGTGGCTGGCAGTGAAGCTGCTTGAAGAGCAGCAAGCAGTACCTACTGTTATGACGTGGATGTGTTTCAAGGAGGTCTTCTACGACCGATATTTTCCCGCCACCACTAGGAATGCGAAGGCAAAGGAATTCTTCAACCTAACACAGGGGATCTCATTGTGTAGTAGTACCCTGCTAGGTTCGTGGAGCTTTCTCGCTTCGCTCCTTTCATGGTTCCATATGAATATCAAAAGGCGAGGTGGTTTGAGAGAGGCTTAAAACAGAGGATCCATGAGCATGTGGCATGCTTACAGATACAGAGCTTTTCATAACTAGTGGATAAAGCCATCATTGCAAAGTTGAGCCTGTGGAGAGGTGTAGGGTTGCCTGAGCAAAGGAAGAGACCTTTTTCTCCCAACTCTCATGTTAGTGCCAGACAAGGTCCATGGAGGGGAGACAGAGACACTAGGGGTCAAAGGGCAGTTAGGAGTGATCAAATCCATTGGGGTAATTCAACACCCTCATACAGTGCAAGGTTGTTAGCTTTACCGTGATCCCAAGAGGGGGGTGAATTGGTATTTTTAAAATTTAACCCCTAGGTATTCCTCCTAACGGCAGTATGTTCACAACCCTATGGTCAATCTAGTGCAAGTAATATAAATATATCAGAAATTAAATGAAGCAATTTAATTAACAACACATGCACCTAAAAAACAATAAAGTATGTGTGACACACAAAAATGTTATCGAGGTTCGGCCAATTTCCTACGTCCCTGCCTTGGCTAACAAGCACAAGGATTACCACTATAATTGCTCACTTAAATGGGCGGAGTGACACCTATACAAACTAGGTCAATTAGCACAGGATTGACCTCAACCTTTACAACAATCCTTACTAGGCTGGATTACCGCCCCCTCAGGCCACGCCTAGAATCACTCAGATTTTACAATCAATGGTACAGATAAAAGTGTTTTCAAGTAAAGCAAATATGTACCCAAATGCGTTCAATCACATACACCACAATGATTTAATATGTAAGCTCAGTGTGGTCCAATAGTTCAACTCTCAAATGTATTTTTTATCAGTGTAGTGAGTACGTGAGAGTGTCAACAACAATGAGTGTATCTTAAATATTCAATCAAACATGTTCACACAGAATATCAAGTGAGTTTCAACTATGTCAATCAGTAGGATGTCTCAATCACAAATATAGTGTATATGCTTGGTTTGCAAAAGCTATGCAATCTTTGTATTCAGCAAATGATATATACTTGAATAAATATTGCACAAAGATTAATATTACAAATACAAATATCTTTTCACAAATATGTCTATATGAATACCACAAGATATTTGAGTAGGTTTTGAGAACGATTTTGCAACCTAAAAACAAATACAAGACTTCCTAAGTTATTGCAACAAAAATGCAACACTCGGAAGTTCAATACAAGTCTTCTTAGGATAGGCTTATTAGAAAAACCCCCTAAGAGAACTTAGGTTTTGCTCTCGTAAAATCGAATCACTCAAACACGAATGAGAGAGCAAACCTCTTTGCACAAAACATTCAATACACTTACAAAGGATTTGGAGAGATGTAGAAAGTAAGATTAAGTGGTTTCTTAGAATATGTAAACAATAGAGAGATTTTTGGCTTGAGAGAGATTTTTCACTTTGTTTTCTTAATCAAGTTGCTAATTTTCCCAAATGAAAGGGTATATATAGACACCCCATGAATTATGATGTTGGGGACCTATTGGGAATTATTAGGAAAGTTAATGACCTTTTAATTATTTTAACCCTATTTTAAAAAATTAACCACAGTAAAAAATCTAGGCAACCCGAAAGGTCCGGTCGACCAGAAACCTTTTTGGTCGATCGAAGTTCATATGGTTTGGTCGACCAAGACATTTTTGAACTGGACACTCGATCGACCGAAATGTACATGCTTAAGGCGATTTTCCATTCTATCAAGGTTCGGTCGACCAAGCCATTTTGAACTAAATGGTTCGATCAACTAGACAGTTGGGATTTCTCCCGCGGACCCCTCGGTCGACGACATAGTTGGTATTCAATTTTGGCTCGGTCGACCAGGTGGTCAAATTGTTGACCTCAAGAGGTTTTGGTCGACCGGGGGATTTGAACTACAATGGTTCGGTCGACCGGGACATTGGTCAACCATTGACCTGGACCTAGGTTCGGTCGATCAGGGCAAAATGAACTACCAAGGTCGGTCGACCGAAAGTGCACAAAGTGTGCATTTCGATTCTGTTATGATTCAAAAAAACCCTAATCAAGTGCCTAATATTCATAAGTGCAATGGTGAGTGTCCTAGGGTCATTTTTGGGTCCTTTTGAAGACACCAAAAAAATTCGGTGTCGGTTGACCTTCGGTCGACCAAAGGGTAAACCCTAAGGTCCATCTAAGGTCATTTGTATTATGAGCTTACGTATTATACCACGCATGTGAGGTGTGTGATTATTACATACGAAAAGCCCTAATTACTATTACAAACCCTTTATAAGAATGAATTATAATACAACATAAAAGAAAATTTCTTTAATGGAAATTTGGTCTTCAAGCTTTACTCATTCCATGTGCATTATGATATGAAAATTTGAGTTCCTTCAAAATCTCAAGTACCCATTAGATACAATGAGTATTTGTCATAATCAAAACTGGGCGTGACCTATAAGGTCAACAAAGGTGTAAAAGGAGGCATTGGGGAGAATGCTGAGGTAGGGGTCCTATGTGCTACCAGTGTGGCAAGTACGGCCACATAGCTCAAGATTGCCATGAGCTGCAAGGTCACAACCAGGGACCACCGAACAAAACACCTGCTTTAGATCAAAATTGAGGAAATAACTTGATGCCACGTGATGGACTAGCGCGTGTCTACACACTTTCCCCAACTGGGACAGATGCTGCTGGAGGCACAGGTAATGTGTTTATGTTTGGAGTAGATAATAATTTTATTTAATTCAGAGTGACACAATTGTTTGCATGCTATAATAAATTGAAATGTGTAATAGAATATATGTTGAATAACGAATTTTGAGGACGAAATTTTGTAAGGAAGGAAGAATGTAATAACCCGAACTCAAAAAAATAAAAGAAAATAAATAAAAGCAAAACAGGAAAATAAATTTAAAAAGGGCATCAAGTAGGGACTCGTCGACAAACTTGTTCTCCTCGTCGATGAACGTCTTTGTGGGTTTCGTCAACAAGTACACATGTCTCGTCAACGAGGAATTACCGAGATCAAGGAAAATTCAAGTTTTTAAATGCTTCTTCAACGAACACGATGACCTCATCGACGAACGTTCTTCTTGGCTTCGTCGACGTACCTTTTAAACTCGTCAAAGAAGGCCAAGTTATAAATAGGCCATGTATCTTTTCTCCCACAAATTCTCTCTCCTCTCTCATTTTCTCTCTCTAGGTTTCAGTTCTCTTACCTTCTTTCTTCAAATTCGACCTAGATTTAACCCAATACGATGATCGGAAACCACCACGAGGTTCCTGGGAGTTTCTTTTCAAGTTAGCCGAAGCAGAAACTTGATTTGGGGTACGTGCACACCACTCCAAAACCAAGGTAAGTAAGATATTTTTAATATTAAATTAATTATTGGAAGTGTGTGGGCTTAAGAGATGTTAAATGATAAATATTCAGGGGTTGAACTGATTAAGTAAGAATTTTTGGAATACAGGGTTTAGTTTCCCGTTCGTCTTAACTGGCTGAACATTTAATGTCTGTATATCTAATTATCTGACTAAAATCATGGTATTCTGAATATGCTGTAAATATATGTTACTATACATATACTGTAAATCATGGTATTATGAAAAATAGATAAATCATGGTAATCTAAATATTTTGTAAAATTTCTATCTGTATGTATACTGAAAATCATCATTTTATAAAACATATATTTATTCCATGATATTTCTACCTAATACACTGTTAAACATGGTATTTGTAAACTGTATAAATATTATACTAGTTTGCTATAAACTCATGCCACACAATTTAAATAAATAAATTCACTTGTTCTAAAATTTTTATTTTCTGCTATACAAATATATTATAATATGAATAGTAATAATCTGGTAAAACAAATAATTTATGCTGACTATTATACTAAAATTGTTAGCATAACATATTTCCCTTACCTGACTATCTGAGCCCTAACTACTATTTGCAATCCCACGTGTGTGGCATTCATAATTTCAACATTCTGAGATAACACACGTATATTTTCCAAAACAAACAACTGAATTAACCTAAATAATTATCATATACATACTCCCTAAATCCACACATGCACAAATCCTAAACTATAATCTGTATATCATTTTACCTGAGTTCCTAAAATACCACCCACTAGGGTCCTCAACCCTTGTCCGCAGAGTCCCAAAACACATTATTCCTGAAAATATAATATCTTAATTTTACTTCACAAGACCCCAGTATTTTCCCATATAATGCATAATCTGACTTTAAATGAATTGGGTAATACTGAAAATGCTCAAATAATCCACTCACTTTGGTTTTGGGATGGTTCCCAAGTTGCCTAACCAACAAATTACTCCAACAGATTTGAAGAGAATCTCCTAGGAGTAACGTGGCACCTTCAGATCGTCGAACTGGAAAATAACTAGGCCAGAAAGCTAAAGAAAAGGTGGAGAGGACATAGTTATAGAGAGAGAGAGAGAGAGAGAGAGAGAGAGAGAGAGAGAGAGAGAGAGAGAGAGAAAGGGCTACATGAAGTTTTCTGCGCTGAAAATCTGATTTTGGCATACTTATACAACTGCCTTCGCCAATAAGACACGTCACTTCGTTGATGAGGTCAAGAAGGGAGTTCTTCGATGAACTCATAACCTTCGTCTACGAATTTCAAACCTTGAAATAGCCCTCTCGGTAAATCCTCATCGATGAGACATGTGTTCTAGTTGACGATCCCAATAAGCCACTTTGTCGACGAGGACCTGCTGTGACTCCCTTTACAATTCCCTTTTTCTCCCTCTTTTATTATTTAAATACCATAATTCTTCGAGTCTCTACATTATAATTTGGGAAAAACTATGTGGCATAAGAATAATCCTTTATAATTAATTGATTGAGAATATTGTTTTCTTGAGAATACTGACTGCTTGTAAAATCTGATTAGTTGTGAATACTACTTGGTTGTGAGTACTGGTTGGCTGTGAACATTGCTTGATGATGAATATGAGTTGATTTTGAATACTATCTGTTGTGAATGTAATTGTCTAGTGAAATACGTAGCTGCCCTACGTGGGCCACGTACAGTGGATACACAGTTGCCCTACATTGGCCACATACAGTGAAATACGTAGCTGCCCTATGTGAGCCATATATTATAAGATATGAAGTTGCCGTACGTGGACCACGTATAGCGAGGTACGTAGCTACCCTACGTGGGCCACGTACTGGTAGGTATGCAGCCACCCTAGGTGGGCTATGTACTAAGTTTAATGGATTATGTTGTATCTTGTGTGAATGAACTGTGGTGTATATGTTTGTAGGCTATGTGGAATGATTGATGTGAATGTGGGTGTATACTGGTATGTGAATTCAAATATATAAATATTAATGGTAAAGTAAATCTCTCTACCCGAGGGTTGGCTGAGAAAGGCGAGTGCCCTGATAATTATAGTCTGGTACCAGAGTAGAGGGAAGTTACATGTATGGGCATGTAAACCTCCCTATTCTCAGAGACTTTGCTTGTAAATATAACCCCGAGGGCTTACTGAATAAGGTGAGTTCCCTGGTAGTTGTAATGGTATTAGAGTAAAGGGAAGATACATGTATGGGCGTGTAATCTTCCCAATCCTCGGGAACTTTCACTATAAATATTGGTTTTGTTGGTGTGACTACAGTTTGTAAGTGCTTTGCTAGTTATTGATGATTAATGGATGAGTTTATATTTTATATATATATATATATATATATATATATATATATTAAAACTCTTCTGCCACATACTGTTATAGTTTATTTCTCTCTTACTGAGAAGGATCTCACCTCGAAGATTTATTGACTTTTAAGGTCCTTATGGTGATCAAGCTTAGAAAGCTCTAGGGCAAGGTTGAGAATTTTGGTAACTTGTGAGTGGTTGCAAGAATTAATATATGAATAATTTTGTTTTTAAATGTTGGTTATGTAATAAGATTAATATGGATAGATAGATACACTTATATAGATAGATAGATATATATATATAGTATATAGTACTCTAGTATTTCATTTGAGGTGGTTTAATTTCACTGTGAGAATGGTATCAAAGACGGTGAATGGTCTTGTTGACCTTATAGGTCATTCCCGGTTTTGACAATGACAAATACTCTTTCTATTTGATGACTTTCAAGTTTGTGTACAGGATCAAACTAACTGGATCATATTGATGGCATGTGGCAACTTGAAGAAGAATGAAGACTCCGACATACTTATTTGTTGTAATATTATTGGGTCTGTAATAATTTCATTTCAAATGAGTTTGTAATAATCTGCATATCATGCATATAGGACTATAAGCTCAAGACCTTAGAAAAACCTTAGGGATGGTCGACCGACGTTGGATTTTTTCCACAAGCAAAACAACCTTAGAAGGACCCGAGGTTCCAGCACTTGCACTTAAGATAGTCCCCAATATCACATATACTATCAGGGGAAGAAATTGAATTGAAATAGGATGTAAAAGGCTAAATGAATGAGGTTTTGGGTGACCGAACTATGGTGTTCAAAACACTTCGGGCGATCGAACCTTTGACCAGTCAGAATGTTGACTTGGTTTAGCATCCACAGGCGACCAAACCACCATTATGACTTTTCCCAACAACTCAGCATCCCGAACTTCCACGTTCAAATATGCCTCGGGTGATCGAAAGTTCAAGTTTGGCATATCGAACTTTAGACCAAGCGACCGAACCGTGGTCTTTTGGAAAATCACCTAGGTTCAGCAAACTGTCCTTTTTCACACGCACCCAAACTTCAAAAACGTACTTTTCCCATGTGTCTATTCGGGCGACCGAATCTCAAATCAGGCACTCTAAATTCTTGGGTTGTTTTATTTTTCACCACATTTAATTGGGGTTAATTTTACTAAACAATTTTAAAATAAATTTAATAATAACCCCTATGTCCTCAACGGGTCATAATTTAGCCCTATGTTATATATAGGGGCTCATTTGCAAGGATTAGCATAGGATTAGCAAAATAGATTAAGCAAAATTCTCTGAAAAATCCTAAGCCTTATTTTCTTATACAAACCTCATACGCTCTAATACTTCCATTCTCTTGAGAAATCAAAGTCTTGTGAGTGTTTGTTGATTGTTTAATATTGCTAGAAACCCTCACTTGCTTTTGTGCATGTGATGTTCTTTTGAGGGTTAAGCAAAGATTTTTCCCCCGTTTTTATTTAATAAATCTTTGTGTGGGAAAAATCTTCATTGCTAGTGAGTCTTTGCATCATCGTTGCAAGACTCATTAAGCTTGTGTGTTTTTTATTTTCAAAAATATTTTTCACATGCTTACATATTCTTGAATATCTCTTAAGCTATTATTTGTGAGAAAATCATATTTGAGATATTTTGAATAATCTTCTTAAAACACTTTGAAACTTGTAGTGATTGATTTACATTGATTATTTGTTTCAAAGACTACTTAGATTATACACTCTTGTGCTTAATTGAATATTGACGTAAGATTGAGTGTTTAGCACACGTATAGCGTAGATCTTATAGTTCTGATATGTTTGAGGTGCATTGATTATATTATGCATCGTAGTACATATTCGCTTGTTATGTTGTACACAAAAGTTACATTTGTTGTATTCCAGGTGTGGGCCTGAAGAGAGAGACTAGTCATATTGAATAGTCTCGGATTGACTCAGACTCGGTTAGGAAAGTTAGGTGCACCATCCTAGTAAGGTGCGGTTGTAGGTTGAGGTCAGTCCTGTGAATTGACCTGGTTGTATTAGGTGTCACCCCACCCGTTAAGTGTGCCGTCGTGGAGTCCTTATGCTGGTGAGCCAAGGTGGGGACATAGGCAGTATTGGCCAAACCCCGATAATATATCGTGTGCGCACTTTACATTTCCATCATTTATTTATTGCACATGTATGTTCTTCTGTGAATGTTGCGCATGATTTAATTTAAGCATATTTTATTTATCTACGCATTCGGGTTTATGAGTATATAGACAGACCCTAGGTTGAGTATTACCCCTGCTGATTTGAACTTACCTATGAAGAAATTTTAAATACCCAATTCACCCCCCTCCCCTTTTGGGAATACACCAAAGTCAACAATTGGTATCAGAGCCTTATAGCATTGACTTAAACGTTTTTACTAAAGATTGAGATGGCTCACATCGGTGTATCCCCATTCAATGTGGAACGATCCCTTTCAGATTCGCCATGGTTTTATGGTGTAGATTTTATGGTTTGGAAATTTAGAATGATCGTTTTTATAAAATCTAGGAATTCGAGGGTCTGGCAGGTGATTGATAAAGGAATTTGTATGTTAGTAGAAAATGATATTAATTTAATGCATGCAAATTCACATGTCATGGACATGCTATATTGTGCTTTAGACTCTAATGTTTTGTTTGAGATTATGGCATGTACAAATGCGAGGGAGATCTAGGTTGAGCTGGAAAAGAGATATGGAGAGACCCAGGAAAAGGAGACCACCACTCCAGAGGTGTCATGTTCAGATTATCAGGGAATGGTAAATGATAGGGAAATTGCTTTATCAGATATTGAGCTATATGATTCTATCTCTACCTATGTTGATGATTCTTGTGTTGAATGTTGTGATCTATCATATGCTGAATCATCTGTTGATAATATTGTTAATGATGCATGCAATGATTCTGGTGCAAAATACTACAATATATAGTATGATGAATCATCTGGTATTCTTTGTGATAAATATGCTGACAAAGCATGCATGGATTCATATGGTAGTTATAGAGATAAATCTTGTGATAAATCATATGTTGAAATTTATGATGAAAGCATGCCCTTGAACAAAGAACTAGAATATACTTTATTTAAAATGCATAAACTTCTAGTTAGAGTATCTAAGCAGAAAACTGTCTTCAAAAATGAAAGTAGAAGGTTGGCAAAACAATTAAAAGATCTAAACTATTATCATGCCACATTAGAAAAGAGAAAGATTAAGAAGATATTGAAAATTATATGCTTAGAAGAAGAAGTAGATGATTATTCTAAAGTTTCACTCGAAGTTAAAAATGAAAAGAATAATCATAATAAACCTTAAGAATTAAAAAGAAAAACATTTTCAAAAAGGGTTCATCCTTTAAATCCAATAGCTATTTTTATGCCTCATCGAACGAAAATGAGATTTGTAAGCATAATCTTTCACGTATTTACAAAAACTACTTACACTGTAAAAGAAAATGGCATATTCAATCTACGTGTCCATCTAGTAGTGCGAAAGGCCTGATAAGAAAATGAATTGGATTATCATGATGGTGAATCTCTTATGATCTAAGGAAAAATGGATTCAAAATGAAATTAACAAATTATTTAAATTTGTCTTTAGATCATAGGATTAGGTTTAGGGAGTTGTGATGACTGTAAGCTTAGGAAGTGGTTGTTGCTTAAAATGAAAATCTTAGTATACACACTCACTAAACACTATCTTGTTATACTAAGAATCTTTATGCACTTTCAAATGGACATGGCATCTATGCCTGGTAATTAATTTTAAATGCTTAACTCATACTTAAGGATAAAACATCTTAAGTTAAGCATATTTTGTCCATCACACAAGTTTGTGGTTTAAGGGATCCATCCTATATTATATATCACTATACCCAAAACGTATTTTTGAATATGAAAAGCCTAAATCAAAATCAAGTCATCACTCTAGGCTTAAAGCACTATTGATCATAAATGACTAATATATATTGAGTGCTTGTCATAGCTATAACCAAATTAAAGGCATCCACTAGGGGATTAGTCCCTTTGAGTTTAAATTGTAAATCCTTTAATTTTGGTTTAATCCCTCCATAGGAAATCTTTACCTTACCACGATCACATCAGGTAAAGATCCATCCTCTCATTGGTTCGTATCCATGCTCCAAATTTGTGATCATATCTAAAGGATACATTCCAATTACCAAAGAGCGTCGGTTACTAGTTATTCATATCCTCCACAATGCTCTTTATCGGAATAAGTCAGGACATATTCTTTAGAATGCTTATCTTGTACAATGTCCTGCTACTACCAAAATACTCTTCCAAAAATAATAGAGATCAAAACTTTAAGAGTATTTATTTTAATTCGCTTCACCTGCTCTTAAACTTTATATAAAATCATTTAGAGCTTCATCCTCGTGAATTAAGTAGAATGGCTAAATTGGTTGCCTAGGTCCTAATCTTGATGAATGCGTATATCTCAAAGTGACCTACGCACATGTAATTAATATCGAAAGCCATTCCAACTGGTGCCTTTCACGCATTGAAAATTATAAAGAGGCAAAAGTAGGCTTATGACCCTATAAAATATGTCATTGTGACTTTTTTTGGTCATCTAAGCTGAATGCATTCATCAACAAGTTTAAATCACTGAAAAATCTTAGGGTACTTGGCTTAAGAATTTGAAAAATCGAAAAAGGCATAGAATGATTTAGTACAAAATTGAGGGGGAGTATTTATCCTGCATATCTATATAAATTAAAATGCTCTCATATTCTTATATCATTTATGTCTTTATGCCTTAATGAATAATCGCACTGTACTGAGCTCAAATATATCCTCTGCTCTCTACTATTTATATTCTTCAATGGATAGATTATATTTTATGAATTGTTGATTACTATTGGATTGCATGCTTGTATCGAAAGCCTCCTGCATGGTGGATGCTATAGAGACCCGAAAAATTATCGTAATTTAATAATAGGAGGAGGAAGAAAAGGAATTGAATTTGGATTTAAACAGGATCTCGTCAATGAACACAGCACGTTCGTCGACGAAGAGGCCTATTGGGATCATCAACGGGGACACTTGTCTCATCGATGCGAAGATACCAAGAGGCCTATTTCTCAGCTCTGAATTTTGTCGACGAGGAATAAGCGTTCGTTGACGAACTTCCTTCATGGCCTCGTCGATGAAGTGACGTGGCCCGTCGACGAGTGCAGGTGTATAAATAACCTAAACTCAAATTTTCTACATAATTTTCATGCAAAAACCCACCTCTCTCTCTCTCTCTCTCTCTCTCTCTCTCTCTCTCTCTCTTTCTGTTAGAAAAGGTGTATTCCTAAGAGGGGGGTGAATTGAAAATTTTAACTTTTATCCTAGGTTAAGTTAGAAGTCAATAAGTTTTGGTAACCTAGGGTCTTTCTACACAGTTCCAAATGTGCTGATAAGTAAAATACGTGGAATTTAAATCATGCACATCATTCATACAATAACATATATGTGCGATAAATATAAAGTGCTGAAATGTAAATAGACACACAATATGTTATCGGGGTTTGGCCAACTATGCCAACGTCCCCGCCTCTAGCTCACAAGTCAGAGGATTCCACTAATAGCTTACTTAAGGGTGGAGCGGCACCGTTTACAACCAGGTCAAATTAACATAGGGCTGACCTCAACCTTAACCATGTCAATTAGTGCAGCTAACTTCAACCTACATGCCTTAACAGGACGACGCACCTAACTTTCCTAACCGGGTCTAAGCCAATCTGGAACTATTCTAAGGCTAGTCTCCCTCTTCAGGCCCGTGCCTAGAAATACAATAGTATTTGAAATACAATGAAATGGTACAATGAAAAAGCTTTCAAGTAAAGCAGATATGTACGCAGTTACACGCAATCACATACACCACAAATGATATAATAAGTAAGCTCAATGTGGTCTTAAGATGTCTACTCTCAAATAGATTTACTATCAATGTAATTCGTGCGTGAGAGTGCAAACCTATATGATCTTTGTACCACTAGATATTCAATCTAAATGCTCAAGAAAAGATATTAGCCACACTTCATATATTTCAATTAACAAGTTTTCTCAATACATATACGTATATCAAGCTCTAGCAATGTATAAGTTTGGTTTGCAAAAAGAGTTTAATCTTTATATTCAACTATAGATATAAATCAATGAATATTGCAACAAAGATTTTTCTCACAAAAACAAATATCTCTTTAAAGATTTATCAAGACAAAGTACACTTGATATTTGAAAGTATTTTGAAATGGTTTTTGCAATCCACACCAAATACAAACTTCACAAGGTATTGCAATGAATGTGCAATACTTGGAAGTTTAATATAAGTTTTCTTAGGAGAGACTTATTAACAAAGTCCCCTAAGAATACTTGGGTTAGCTCTCAATTAAAGTCGTCAAAAACAATTACCACACATGGGAGAGCAACCCTAGAAAGCAACAACACTTAAATCACACTTACAAAAATGTTTGAGTGGAAGATCTGGTAAGAATAAGTGTTGGAGGATGAGTATTATAAACTTTGGGATTTTTAGAGAATTCCTCCTAATCAAAGATTGCTAATCCATTTTATAATTTTCTCAAATGATCTTATATATATAGGCATGGGAGAAAATATGACCGTTGGGGACCTATTGGGTATTATTAGAAAAGTTTAATGATGTTTAAAGCATTTTAACCCTGTTTAAAAAATTTTAACCCTGTTGAAAAAATATTAACTGCGGTAAATTAGGACAACCTGAGAGGTCCGGTCGATCAGAAATGTTTCGGTCAACCAAGTCTCATATGCTTCGGTCGACCAAGGGACTTTTGAACTGAAGGCTCAGTCAACCAGGAGAGGGCGATTCCTCAATTTTTTGAGGTTCGGTTGATTAGGGCATTTTGAACTGCCTGGTTCGGTCGACCAGACCACTGGGAATTCTCCCGAGGACCCTTCGGTCGACTAGGTAGTTGGAGTACAAAAGTGGTCGGTCGGCCAGATGGTCAAAATTTTGACTAGGGAGGTTTTCGGTCGACCAGGGCCTTTTGAACTACCTGGTTTGGTTGACCAGATGGTCACACTTTGACCCAGCGAGGTTTCGGTCGACCAATGCCTTTTTAACTACCTGGTTCGGTGGACCAGATGGTCAAACTTTTACCCAGGGAGGTTTTGGTCGACCAAGCCAAAATGAACTGGTTGTGCTGGTCGACCGAAAGTGCACCATGTGCACATTTCGGTCCAATTTTGAAGCATACAAACCCTAATGAAGTGCCTAACAGACATATGTATAAATGTGTGTGTCCTAAGGTCACTTAGGGTCCAATTTGAAGACACTGAAAAAGTCTGGTGTTCCCTAAGGTCTGTTTAAGGTCATTTTCCTTTTGAGCTTACGTATTAAGCCATGCAAGTGATGTATGTAATTATTACAATCAAAGCCCTATTTACTATTACAGACCTTTCCTACTTAATTATTACAAACCCGAATATAACATACAACAAATAAATTATATCTAGGGTCTTCGTCTTCGTTTTCCTCCAAGTCTCCAAGTGCCATCTTAGGCTACTACCAAGATAAACCTGCACATCACCCCGGCAGTCATTAAATACTTAAGTATTTGTCATAATCAACACAGGGTATGACCCATAGGGTATACACTCTCTCTCTCATATTCATCCCCTCCCCCTTATCTCTAAGATTTCGGACCGGATTCTTGCCGGTTCGATGATCCGAGGCCACCACGACACTTCTAGGAAAGTTCTCTTCAAGTCTACTGGAGTGCATCACCGGTGGGGTTAACTTGGATTCCATCCCAAATAAAAGGTAAGGCTTTTTATTCAATATTTGGCTTTCCTATAGTTGTAAGAAATATAGTACTCGGAGAAATACTAAAGTTTTGCTCAGGGGGATATTGTTTTCAGGGTGTTGAATGGGGAACCCTGCGGGTGTAGGACTAGACATTGTAGGAGTTTTTCTGTTGTCAGATAAGGGAATAAACTAAAGCAGTAATTTTCCATGAAAATAATTATTACTTATTAGCAAATTAATTTTCAAAAAGCATGTATTACCTATGAGCATATGTGTAGAAATATATATTTGGAAAATACTACTGTTACACAGGAGTATGTATTTTCAATATGAAATTTCAGGAAATATAATTTCAGAATGGAATTTATGGTTTTATTTAGCATTGTGTGGCATGAATATTATTTTACGCAAATTGTATTATGTTAAATCAATTTTATAGGAAAAGCATATTCGCAGTTATTTCAAGAATAACATGATAATACAGTACACTGTGATTTCAGGATACATGATAAATAATACATTTATTCGAATCAGTATGTATGATATGTTCTGCGCAAGGTCGTGATTGATAGCCAACGCAAGGCCGTGGATTATGTATGTTTTCAACACAAGGCTGCAGTTATGAATGTAATCGGCGCAAGGCCGTATTTATTTATGTTATAACAGAAATCAGAAAATGCTATTAATCTATTTACGTTAAATAGTATATTATCATGTATTATATGTTATCAGAACCCGGATGATAGTTCAGATCAGTTTCGAGAGCACAGTACTGTAGCTATACAGTTCAGCTCAGACTTGTGCTAACTGCCCTTACTAGTAGAGTGTGTGGGAGATGGATAGTCAATGTGGCTTTCAGTGTAGAATTGTAGACATCCACCTGGAAGTTTGGACCAGGGTGTGGTGGGCCCATCGTACTTACAGAAATTTTTGACTCGACAGTGGTCGGCCAGCCATTGTCAAGTCCCGCCTTCGGGCTACACAACTCGTCATATGGGGTAATACATGACATCAGCTAACTATTCATCTTGGGAAATTTCAGAATTACTAGTTATATCAGATGATTTTATGAACACTTAGATACCATATGATTTAGTAGAATTATGAAATTATATGTTTACTCAGTTATGTTTTACTAGTGTTTTAAGTATATGACTTGTACTGTATATCTATTATAATACTAAATATTCATATTACCACATATCTGTATTTAGTTTATTTCCCTTAGTGAGAGGTGTCTCACTCCAACTTAAACTATTTCATGGAACCAAGAAAGACTAGGGGACCGAGGCCGCCATTGAGGCAGTTTGCCACCTCGTTAGGAGGGTGAGTCCTTTATACTAGGGTCAGTAGGTTTTTGATGATTTTGGGGATTGTATATCTAAACACTATTATGATGGAATGTAGGTAACTCTGGTACAATATATTTTATGATTCGAAAAATGAAATTTATGTTTATTGCTGCTTAGGTTTCCGATGTGTATGACAGGTGTGTCCCCGTTACCTACGGGTTTGGGTTGACTTTATTATGTGGTTAGTTAATGGTATCAAGGTGTTTAATGTGATTATTTATGTGGTAAGTTAAGCATGTCGTTATAGTTTGGTATCAGAGCCTAAGATGCTAGGTTCTATTGACTCTAGAATGCAGCAGTAATAATACCAGAGTGTAGGATAAGGGAATTTGAGGTCTGATTTTGTAGTTTAGATGTAGAACTACCGTGATGGTTTGTGTGACTTTCCTAGGGTGAAGATTTCAGGAAAGTCATGGTAAACTATTGTCAGGTTGGGTATCTAGGTTGCAGGATTGAACCTTGAATTAAGATTAGGGGTGATGAATTAGTTAAGGATATAATATACTAGCTAGATGATATGTTATGGTGATAGGGCCCTAAGTTAAGTTTATTTTCTTTTCATGATGGACCCTGGAGGTAGTAGTGCGCTAGACCCTCAGGCGCTGCGGGAGGTGACTCAGATGCAGTTTTGCGCAACATGGCTGAGCAAGTCATGGCTGAAATTGCTCGGAACTCTAAAGAGCTGGGTGGTTCGTCTGCAGGCCACGGCAACTCGATTGAGAAGTTTATTAAGATGAATATTCTAGTTTTCTTAGGAGGAACTGATCCTGCAGTCGCTGAAAACTGGGTGCAGGAGATTGAAAAAGTATTTGTAATGTTCTAATATACTAAGGAGCAGAGGGTACTGTTCACCACATATAAACTGACTAGAGAGGCTGAAAGATGGTGGACGGCAGTGAAACTCCTAGAGTAATAGAGGAAAGTGTCTATAGAGATGACATGAGAGTGGTTTAAAGAGATATTCTTCAATAAGTATTTTCCAACCTCATCCAAGGAAGTCAAGATTGAGGAGTTCTTGAATCTGAAGTAGGGACAATAGACAGTGCAATAGTACATGGCGAGGTTCATTGAGCTATCTCGCTTCGCCTCGTACATTATTCCAGATGAGACAAAGAAGGTAAGACAGTTTGAAAGGGTTTTGAGGAGATAATTGTATAAGCAAGTGTCGATATTGAAATTGCAAGATTTTGCCGAGCTAGTAGACAGAGCAACTATAGTGGAAGTTGGAGAGCGATTGGAGGCTGAATAATAAAGACAGAGGAAGAAATCCATGCCTTCTGGTTCCCAGCAGGGGTCCAGTAGGGGTTCATGGAAGAGAGGTGGCTACTATAGGGATCGGAGGCAACAGATAGGGAATCATGGTTTTCAGGGTATGCAGCCTTTTCCAGCTTACCCGACTTATGGGAAAAGACACCCGGGTGAGTGTCATGTCGGGCAAGATATCTGTTACTGATGTGGGGAGCCAAGTCATATGGTGAGAGACTATTAGGCTCAGATTGGAGCTGCTCCCGCTCCTAGACCTGTTCGGGGAGGCTATCAGGCGCTACGTGGAGGCCAGCAGAGGAATATGGCTCTAACCAGAGTGTTTGCTTTAATGCTGGGTGATGCTAAGATAGCCGATAACGTGGTGATAGGTATGATTAGCATGTTTTATTTTAAAGTTATTTCATTATTTGACTCAAGAGCCACACACTCGTTTGTGTCTATGGAGTGCACTAGACTATATGGGGCAGAAACACAGTTATTAGACATCGAACTGTTAGTAACCATACCGACCGAGTCAGTAGTGAGGTGTAGTAGGGTGCTCCAAGACTGTCCAATTGAAATTCAGGGAAGAATTTTATCTGCCGATTTAATAGTACTGGGCATGCACGGGTTTGATGTCATATTCGGCATGGATTGGCTAACAGCTAACTTTGCTAGTATAGATTGTCGTTCGAGACAAGTGATATTCAGACCTCTGGGAAGACCAGAATTCAAGTTTATAGGGTCACGAGTACAATCCCCACTTCAGTTGGTTTCAGCTATTCAGGCGAGAAGACTACTCCTGAGTGGTTGTTAGGGGTTCGTGGCCTTTGTGAAGGAAATGTCAGAGAATGAATTGAAGGTCATTAGTGCGCCAGTACTAAAAGAGTTTACAGATGTGTTTCCAAATGAGCTACCAGGCTTGCCACCTGATTTCGAGGTGGATTTTCCCATTGATCTACTTCCAGGTACAGCTCCGATTTCTAAAGCACCTTACCAAATGGCGCCAGCAGAGTTGGAAGAATTAAAGAATTAGTTGCAAGATTTTATTAATAAGGGTTTTATACGACCTAGTGTATCTCCGTGGAGAGCTCCAGTATTATTTTTGAAGTAGAAAGACGGGTCCATGAGGATGTGTATAGATTTTAGGGAAATCAACAAGGTGACAATCAAGAACAAGTATCCTCTACCCCGTATAGATGATTTATTTGACCAGCTCCAGGGTACACTGGTGTATTCTAAAATTGACCTTAGATCAGGATATCATCAAGTAAAGGTAAGGGTAGAAGACATGTCGAAGACGGCTTTCAGGACCAGATATGGGCATTATGAATTCCTCGTTATGCCATTTGGTCTGACGAATGCTCCTACGATATTTATGGATTTGATGAATAAAATTTTCAACCAATATTTAGACCAGTTTTTTGTTGTTTTTATTGATGATGTACTGGTCTATTCAAGGAACCATGAGGAGCATGAGACGCATTTAAGGCAGGTCTTACAGACGCTTAAGGAAAAGAAATTGTATGCCAAGTTTAGTAAATGTGAATTCTGGATCGAGAAGGTTGTGTTTTTGGAGCATGTTATCTCAGGGAATGGAATTTCTATGGATCCTGGTAAAATTGACACAGTAGTGAATTGGGCTAGACTGAGGAACGTCCAGGAGATCAAGAGTTTCTTGGGACTGGCTAGTTATTATTGTCGTTTTGTTAAGGGATTCTCAGCGTTATCAGGGCCTCTAACGCGACTGACTAGGAAGAACGTCAGAATTAAATGGGACGACAGTTGTCAGCAGAGCTTCCAAGAATTGAAGTAAAGGCTTGTCACGGCACCAATGCTGATCATCTCGTTATGAGGTAAGGAATATGTTATCTGCAGTGATGCGTCCATGAAGGGACTTGGCTGTGTATTGATGCAGCATGTCAAGGTAGTAGCGTATGCTTCTAGACAGTTGAAAGAGTATGAGAAGAACTACCCTACCCATGATCTTGAATTGGCCGTAGTAGTACATGCACTGAAGATTTGGAGGCATTACCTGTATGGCGAGCAATGTGAAATCTTCTCCGACTATAAGAGTCTAATGTACTTCTTCACTTAGAAGGAACCGAATATGAGGTAAAAAAGGTGGTTGGAACTCATTAAAGATTTTGATTGTACTATCAGTTACCACCTAAGAAAAGCAAATTTGGTAGCTAATGCACTGTATAGGAAGTCTGTGGGACCAGCACTAGCAATTATGGAGATTCAATATCCGATTATGATGGATCTGGAGAAACTCGGCATAGAGTTGGTCGAGAGTGGTCCTCAGGTATGTATTTCCAGTTTAGTGGTGCAGCTTTCTATGTAGGAAAGGATTAAAGTTGCCCAGAAGGAAGATCTAGAATTAGTAGAGGTATTGGTCAGAGTACAAAATGGGCAGGGAGAGGAATTATGTATTACAAATGACGAAACTTTGCAGTTCCATTCTAGATTATGTGTTTCTGCTGATGCTGATATCAAAAAGACTATTCTAGAAGAGGCTCATAGATCTTTGTACATAGTACATCCTGACAAAACGAAAATGTATAGGGATCTGCGAGAGTCGTATTGGTGGAGTGGTATGAAGAAAGAGATTGTTGCGTATGTAGCGCAATGTTTGACGTGCCAGCAGGTAAAACTGAGCACCAGAGGCCGATAGATCAATTGTAGCCACTTTTTATCCTAGAGTGGAAATGAGATCATATATCCATGGATTTTGTTTCAGGGTTGCCGTCAGCATTGCATGGCCAGAATGCGATCTGGGTGATTGTAGATCATTTGACTAAGACCGCCAACTTCCTTCCTATCAAGATCAGCTGCTCCCTTAACCACTTGGCAGAGATTTAAATTGAGAAGATAGTCCATTCTCATGGAGTTCCAGTGTCTATAGTGTCAGATCGAGACCCACATTTCTCATCACGATTTTGGAGGAGCTTGCAAGATGCTCTAGGGTCTTAGTTATTTTTTCGGCACGACGTTCCATTCTCAGTTAGATGGTCAGACTGAGAGGACAATACAGATATTAGAAGATATGCTTCGAGCGTGCATGCTGAACTTTGGGGGTAATTGGACTCAGTTCATGCCGCTGGTGGAGTTTGTGTACAATAACAGTTATCAGACCAGCATTGGTATGGCATAGTTTGAGGCACTTTATGATAAAAGATGTCGTTCGCCTTTATATTGGGACGAGATGGATGAGCGGCGAGTTGTGGGACTAAAATTAGTACAGCAAGCGTATGATAAGGTTCAACTCATCCGAGATAAAATCAGTGTAGCTCAAAGCCAATAGAAGATTTATGCTGATAACCGCCACAAGAAATTTGAATTTGATATTGGCGCTCATGTGTTTTTAAAATAACTCCGTTAAAAGGGGTTATGAGATTTGGAAGGAAAGGTAAACTTAGCCCTAGGTTCATTGACCCATTCGAGATTCTAGAGAAAGTAAGGTCAGTTGCCTACAAGTTAGCTTCACCACCTATGTTGTCCAGGATACACAACGTTTTTCATGTCTCCATGTTGAGGAAATACGTCTAAGACCCTTCTTATCCAATCAGTTATGGTGAATTAGAGTTCGGTGATTCACTAGTTTATGAGGAGGTACCAGTACAGATTCTAGACAGGAAAGAACAAGAATTACTTAATAAGAAGATTTCTCTTGTGAAAGTCCTGTGGAGAAACCACACAATAGAAGAAGCTTCTTGGGAGCTTGAGGAATAGATAAGGTAGAAATACCCACAATTGTTCCAAGAGGTTCAATTATAACCAAGTAAAGTGTGAATAGTTATGCAATGTTTCTTTTGCAAGTTAGTCAATATATGTATTAGTTTAGTTAGTAAGTAATATTTTAGTTTTGGGGGAATTTTATTTTATATACGTAATCTCCCAAAACTTTGAATGCAACCACGGTATTCCTCTACCATAAGTAAAGGTAAGTAATAAAATAAGTAGACCGTTTATCTTTAAGGGATGGTGAATCACATGGGTAGTAAATTTCGAGGATGAAATTTTATATGGAGTCAAGAATGTACAGACCCGAAAAATTATCGTAATTTAATAATAGCAGAAGAAGAGAAAAGGAATTAAATTTGAATTTAAATAGGGTCTCGTCAACGAACACAACACGTTCATCAATGAAAAGGCCTACTGGGATCGTCGACGAGGACACGTGTCTTGTAACAACTCGAATAATAATATTATTTAAATAATAAAGAGGGAGAGAAATGGAAACAGTAACAGAAAGAGGTAGTCGACGATATCGCACTTTGGAAGTAATAATAATTTCAAGAAATTTCCAGGCCTCGTCGACGAATACAGGGGTTTCGTCAATAAGGGTTCTTCAGGACCTCATCGATGAGGTTCCGTCTCGTCAACGAGAAAATACTGAGAAAAGAATTTGGGCTACTCTGAATTTCATCGACGAAGGGTAAGGTTCGTTGACGAAATTACTTAAGGACTCGTCAAAGAGATGACGTGGCTCGTCGACAAAGCCCGCAGTATAAATAGCCTTAAACTCATTTTAATCACAGAAAATCAGCGACGCTCTCTTCTCTCTCTCTCTCTCTCTCTCTCTCTCTCTCTCTCTCTCTCTCTCTCTCTCTCTCTCTCTCTCTCTCTCTCTCTCTCCTAGGGTCTCTCCCTCTTCTCTCTTCGATTCTGGCCCCATCAGTCGTCAGATCGACGATCTGAGGCCACCATGACATTCCTAGCAGAGTTCTCTTCAAGTCTGCCGGAGTAGATCGTTGGTGAAACGAAGTTGGAATTTATTCCAAATCCAGAGTAAGGTCTTTGATTTGGAATTTGGCTTTCTAGAAGTTGTAGAAAATGCTGTAGACGTAGAAATAGTGACATTTTGTTCTGGCAAAAATTATTTTCAAGGTGTCGAGTAGGAAACCCTGCGAGTGTAGGACCCATCTTAGTAGGGGATTTTAGCAGGAGTCAGGTAAAGGAAATATACTATGTTAGGCAATTTTACTATGCTTCAGTATAAATTATATGTTTTTATCAGATGATTATTCATGATAGAAATTTATACAATTTATCATTTATGTATAAAATGTTTAAAATTTCTATGTGGCTTGAGAATATGGGTATAGTAAAAAAACATGTTTTACAGTATTTTCAGGATATGATTTACAAAATATATAGTCAGTGGTTATGTTTTATAGTAATTACAGAATACCATGATTATACAGTTTTCAGTACCATGATTATACAGTTTACAATACCATGATTATATAGTTTTCAGTACCATGATTATACAATTTTCTGTACCATAACTTACAAATTACAGTTCAGTTCAGAAATACAGATGATACAATTACAATTTATTACAGTGTCATGGTTAATTCAGTTATTACAGAATCATGGTAAAACAATTAGTTGTATATAGAAATATATTATATAGTATTAGACCCTGTTGGACCATACAGCAGAGCACGGTACCGTAGCTATAGATATTCAGTTCAGAGTGCAACCACCTATTCAGATAATGCGTGGTAGTAGGTCGATCGTATAGTGCCTTAATGTGGACAGGCTCCCCATCAGATATGGGTTGAGGAGGGCAGATCAGACCGAGGAAGTATAGTAGTTTACCCTGGTCGGCTAGCCAGGGTAGATCCTACCTATGAACTGCACAACCCTGTCATGAGGGGTTAAATCATAATACACAGTTATCCATAAGGAAATTTTCAGTTATTATTATATATATATACAAATTTATAGAGATAGAGAATATACTTATGTACATTAGAAGAATTTTAAATAGTAACCTAAAATACAGATATGTTAAGTAACATGGAAATGGTGGTGGTTTCTATTACTTGTAATGTATTTACAAATCTAGTTATACATGATTTTATAGAAACAGATTTTCATAATATTGTAACTCATTTGCCATACACTAGCAATAGCATATTTCGTCTTACTGAGCGTTGGCTCATCCCAATTACTTTAACATTTTTTAGGTGATCCAGGTAGGCGAGCAGATCAGGCTTGCAGATATAGGGGCCTCAATATTGCCCTGATATTAGAGTGAGTATTTTTTAGAGTATTTCTGCATAGCCCTAGCCAGTTGAGGATATTTATGGGGGAACAGTCGTACATGTATATTTTGGGAAATATGTTAGCACTCTGGTTTTGTGTATAATTACATATGGTTATGTTTATTTGATTTCTACTTCTCACTGCTTAGGTTGATGATTGGGTTTAATCCAGTATGGTATCAAAGCATTATAAATTTCATAGTATGTGAAAAAAAAAAAAAAAAACTCAGTTAAATAGTAGGTCGTTACATGTCTCGTCAACAAGAAGATACCAAGAGGCTATTTTTCAGCTCTGAATTTCGTCAACGGGGAATAAGCATTCATTGACGAACTTCCTTCGTTGAGTGCAGGTGTATAAAAAGCCTAAAGTCGAATTTTCTATAGAATTTTCATGCAATAGCCCTCCTCTCTCTCTCTCTCTCTCTCTCTCTCTCTCTCTCTCTCTCTCTCTCTCTCTCTCTCTCTCCTATTCATCCCCTCCCCCTTCTCTCTAAGATTTCAGGCTGGATTCTTGCCAGTTCGACGATTCGAGGCCACCACGACACTCCTGAGAAAGTTCTCTTCAAGTCTGCTAGAGTGGATCGCTAGTGGGGTTAACTTGAATTCCATCCCAAATCCAAGATAAGGCTTTTTATTCAATATTTGGTTTTCCTATAGTTGTAAGAAATGTAGTACTTGGAGAAATACTAAAGTTTTTCTCAGGGGGATATTATTTTCAGGGTGTTGAACGGGGAACCCTGTGGGTGTAGGACTAGACACTGTAGGGGTTTTTCAATTGTCAGGTAAGGGAATAAAGTAAAGTAGTAATTTTCTATGAAAATAATTATTACTTATTAGCAAATTAATTTTCAAAAAGCATGTATTACCTATGAGCATATGTGTAGAAATGTATATTTGGAAAATACTGCTGTTACACAAGAATATGTATTTTCAGTATGAAATGTCAAGAAATATGATTTCAAAGTGGAATTTATTGTTTTATTCAACATTGTGTGGCATGAATATTATTTTACGCAAATTGTATTATGTTAAATCAAGTTTACAGGAAAAGCATATTTGCAGTTATTTCAGGAATAACATGATAATACAATACACTATGATTTCAGAATACATGATAAATAATACATTTATTCAGATCAGTATGTATGATATGTTTAGCGCAAGGCCGTGATTGATAGCCAGCGTAAGGTCGCAATTATGAATGTAATCGGCGCAAGATCGTATTTATTTATGTTATTACAGAAATCAGAAAATGCTATCAATCTATTTATGTTAAACAGTATATTATCATGTATTATATGTTATTAGAACCCGGATGATAGTTTAGATCAGTTTTAGGAGCACGGTATCATAGCTATATAGTTTAGTTCAGTTTAGACTTGTGCTAACTGCCCCTGCTAGTAGAGGGGGTGGGAGATGGATAGTTGATGTGGCTTTCAGTGTAGAGTTGTAGACGTCCACCTGACAGTCCGAACCAGGGTGTAGCAGGTCCATCATACTTACAGACATTTTTGACTCAGCAGTGGTCAACCAGCCATTGTTGGGTCCCGCCTTCAGGCTGCACAACCCGTCATAGGGGTAATACATGACATCAGCTAGCTATTCATCTTAGGTAAATTTCAGAATTACTAATTATATAAGATGATTTTATGAACAATTAGATACAGTATGATTTAGTAGAATTATGAAATTATATGTTTACTCAGTTATGTTTTACCAGTGTTTCAAGTATGTGACTTGTACTGTATATCTATTATAGCACTAAATATTCATGTTGCCACACAGTTGTATTTAGTTTATTTCCCTTACTGAGAGGTTTCTCACCCCAACTTAAACTATTTTAGGGAACCTAGAAAGACCGGCAGATTGAGGCTACCATTGGGGCAGTGTTTGCCACCTTGCTAGGAAGGTGAATCCTTTGAACTAGGGTCAGTAGGTTTTTGATGATTTTAGGGATTGTATATATATACAGTATTATGATGGAATGTAGGTAACTCTGGTATAATATATTTAATGGTTCGGAAAATGAAATTTATGTTTACTGCTACTTAGGTTTCTACTCTGTATGACAGGTGCGTCCTCATTACCCACGGGTTTGGGTTGACTTTATTATAGGTTAGTTAATGGTATCAGGGTGTTTAATGTGATTATTTATGTGATAAGTTAAGCAGGTCGTTACAAATGCAGTTGATGTGTATTGCATGCTAATAGTGGTTTTAAGTTCTCGTGTGTCTTGAACTGAATTATAAATTTTTTGATTGAACTTATCAGGTATAGGTTTTATGAGAAAACGTCCAATTTACAGATGGCATGCTGCCAAAATTTTGGTAAATTTTTCCCAAAGTAAAACCTTGTATGAAGATGATTATGATAAAATAAACGTTAAAATCTACCAATTGTTAGAATTGGTGTTTTCCCAAGAGGGGGGGTGAATTGGAATTTAAAACTTTTTCTCTTAGGTTAATCTATCCTACAACAGTATATACACAACCTAGGGTCTATCTATTCAATTTCCAAATGCGTAGATAAATATAATGTGAAATTTAAGTCATACGCATCATTCACCCATAACATACATGTGCGGTAAATATAAAGTGCGGAAATATAAATAAACACACGATATATTATCGGGGTTCGGCCAACCGTGCCTACGTCCCTGCATCAAGCTCGCAAGCAAGAGGATTCCACTAATAGCTCACTTAAGGGTGGAGCGGCACTGTTTACAACCAGGTCAAATTAACACAGGGCTGACCTCAACCTTAACCAGGTCAATTAGCGGGGCTGACCTCAACCTACACGCCTTAACAGGACGACGCACCTAACTTTCCTAACCGGGTCTAAGCCAATCCGGGACTATTCCAGGGCTAGTCTCCCTCTTCAGGCCCGTGCCTGGAAATACAACCAAAGTGTATTACAATGAAATGGTACAATGATTGTGCTTTCAAGTAAAGTAGATAAGTACCCAAATTCGCGTAATAATATACACCACAAATATGATTCAATATGTAAGCTCAATGTGGTCTAAGATGTCAACTCTCAAATAGATTTACTATTGTTGTAATGAGTGCGTGAGAGTGCAAACCTAAATGATCTTTGTATCACAGGATATTCAATCTAAGTGCTCAAACAAAGATATTATCCAAACTTCATATATTTCAATCAACAAGTTTTCTCAATACATATATGTATATGAAGCTCTAGCAACGTATAAGTTTGGTTTGCAAAAGGATACTCAATCTTTGTATTCAGCAAGGAATATATGAATTAACGAATATTGCAACAAAGATTTTATCACACTAGCAAATATCTCATCAAATATTTTCAAGATAAAAACACAGTAGATATTTGAAAATGTTTTTGCAACCAAAATGAAAATACCCTCTTCTTAAGATCTTGCAATGAAGGTGCAAGCTTAGAAGATCTAACAAGGTTTTCTTAGGAAATGCTTATTAGCAAAAGCCTCCTAAGAATCCTAAGGTTTGGCTCTCAAGAAAATCACATCAAACAAGTAGCATAAGGAGAGCAAACCTATTAAACAAAACACTCAATCAACTTACAAAATATGTAGGCAATGCTAGAAGGCAAGTATAAGTGGTTTGAGTGATAAAATGAGTAGTATAGGGTTTTTATTTTTCAGAGAATTCTTCCCTAATCAAGGTGGCTAATCTCTCTTAATTTTTGCAAATGAACACATATATATAGCCATAGAAGGAAATATGACCGTTGGGGACCCATAGGGTATTATTAGAAAAGTTTAATAATGTTTAAGGCATTTTAACCCTGTTTAGAAAAATATTAACCACGGTAAAAATGAGACCAACCCGAGAGGTCCGGTCGACCAGAAATGGTTCGGTCGACCAGGACTCAAGTAGCTCGGTCGACCAGGGGGATTTTGAACTAAGTGGCTCGATCGACCAAGGAGGGCGATTTGCCAAATTTCCGAGGTTCGGTCGACCAGAGCAATTTTGAACTGAAGGGCTCGGTCGACCAGACCGTTGGGAATTCTCCCAAGACCCCTCGGTAGACCAGGTTGTTGGAGTACAAATCTAGTCGGTCAACCGGGAGGTCAAACTGTTGACTCCCAGGTAGTTCGGTCGACCGAGGTCAAATGACCTATAAGGGCTCGGTCGACCGGGCCTGGGTCAAATAGTTGACCCGGACCGGTTTCGGTCGACCGGGCCAAATTGAATTGAATTGGCCGGTCGACCGAAAATGCACCAAGTGTGCATTTCGGTCCCGAATTGACCCAAATAAGTCTATTTCAAGTGCCTAATAAACATATGTGACATATGTGTGTGTCCTAAGGTCACTTGGGGTCCAATTTGGAAACACTGAGAAAGTCCGGTGTCGGTCGACCTTCGGCCCTATCTCATCCATGGTTCGATTTGAACTTACATAGTAAATCATACATGTGATGTGCGTGAGCTTATTACAAACCGAATGCCCTAATTACTATTACAGACCAATATAAATATATTACAAAGAATATGATTTGGTTTTCAAGCTTTTCTTGCTTTGTGCACATCTTGATCTTATCATTCTTGATTCCTACACAAAACCTCAAAACGTTCATTAGATACAATGAGTATTTGTCATAATCAAAACCGGGCGTGACCAATAAGGTCAACATCTTTTTAAAAGGATGAGTGAAAATCAATTGAATAATTAAATTTCATCCTCACATAATCATCAAACATTTAGGGGAGCTAAGATCCATCCCTAGAGAAAGAGTATAAAAGACCCATATGCATCACCTCGCTTTTTGATTATAAGGCTCTTCTAAGAACCCTGAACATCATATCCAGCTTTTAAAATTCTATAAACAAATATGGAGTGTAAGAACCCAAACCGTGATAAATGGGTTTAAAAAAATAAGAGAAGGGCAAATTGGGAATTTGGCATATTTCGTCGACGAAGCCAAATTTAGTCGATGAAGCCTTTGTTCTTCTCTTCAACGAAATTCAGAGACTCGTCGACGAGGAGAAGCCGAGGAGTCTCGGAAAAACTGGCGATCTCAGATTGATCGACGAGGCCACCGATTCATCGACGAAGTCAGTGAAATTCGTCAACGAAGGCACCATTTCATCGACGAATTGGGTCGGGTCAAAAGGGCTATAAATAGAATAATCTTTACTTCCAAGTTAAGAAACTTCAATCTTATCTCTCTCTCTCTCTCTCTCTCTCTCTCTCTCTCTCTCTCTAGAACTCTCCCTACTCTCTCTCTCTCTCTAGATTTCTTCGCCGATCGTTGCTGGAATCGGAAATCCGAAGTTACCACGAGGATCGTGGAAGGATTCTCTACAACTTCTATGGATCGGAATCTCGATTTGGAGATTTTTGGGTTTTAGCGTAAAATCAAGGTAAGGCTCGGTTTTCAATTCTGATACGGTAGTTTTGTAGGAAACTATCTTGTGAGCATATTCTGTACTGTGATTTGTAGGTTTTGGAACTCGGTTCGCTGTTTAGGGGTCTTGGAGTTTGGGATTTGTTATTCGGGGAATAGGTAAGGGGAATTGTATGTTATTTTTTAAAACGGACTTGGGAGAACTGTGGTTCATGGTCTTGTGTGTGTTTTGGCTACTGATTTGGGGGAATCTTACTAAAAGGTGTCTCACCCCTGCTGTACGTATATTTTTACAGGTCTTTCAAGTAACCGGAACTAACATCCTAGTCTAGGGAGCGTAGTGGCCAGTGTACTGCGTTTAGCGCTTGGGTAAGTGCTAGGACTGTATTTTGATGGGTTGCCATTTTGAGATATATTTGGGCAATCGTTTGTACATTTTGATAGAGTCATATTCTGCTCTTGTATAAACTCTGGTATGGTACTGTATATGTCGTTATAGAATGACCTTTTTCCGTTGGGTATATAATTGTGTTTGGATGTGTTTAGGGTGCATGGGAACCCCACGGGGTCGGACCCTCATCCATTGTACTGTATCTTTGGATGTTTTATCGGATACAGGTACAGGTTAGGTTACATTCTCACCCCCGAGTCCCATTTCTAGGTTCAGGCGTGACATGGAGTGTTCTTGGTTATAAACATAAATTCATGCCTTAATATATATTCTTTGATGCATCTATGGCCTATAGGGACGACCATACTGATCAGAGATGAATATGGTTAGTAAATATCCAGTATAGTTGTTGAAGAATTGTTTGAGTGCTCGCTTATACTTTGGCATATCTAATGAAATCAATTCCTTGTAAAGTATATGAAATTTATTTCATCTAAGCTTTAATTCAAATTGATAGGAGGAGCATCCAAAATAAAATTCCATCTTGATATGCTTACCAATATGTTTAGCTTAGATCTTGGATATACTTTTTGTGGCATGTGCTAAAATGTATTGATTTCATTGAAAATCTTAATGTGAAATATGTTGTTTGCCACTGTCACTTGCGTCACCATATGATTTGTATTTGATTGTTAAATTATTAAGATCCATATGGTTGTCTCATTTTGGTTATCTTATGAAATTGTGCTTAAATGCTAAACCAAAATAATATTTGCTTGCTTGCATGATCTTTAAAGTTTCTTTTTCAGCAAGCACCCCCAGTATTTCTTGACAATAAATTAAGGGAGATATATATTTATTATTATATATATATATTTTTTAATTGCATAACTGGTTCGATAACTTCATATGTAAATGCATACGAACTTGTTAGACTATGTTTGTGCTTAAACCAACTATTTGCTATCATATGTCGTGTGCTTTAAACTCAAATCTTCCATGGGTCTTATGATATGTTTTCAATTGCAATGGTTTGTACATATTTATGGTCTGATTCTGTTTTCATGTCATTTAAATCTTTAAATGACCAGTTATACTGTTTGTGTGCTTAATTCCTATACTCCATGCTTTGTAAGACTGTTTGTGTTACTCATTTTGCCCTACATGATTATTATATCTCTTGATTGTTGAAAGTTATATTTCTATTTTATGTCTTGATCATACTGGACTATTTGAGTTGGTAGTTGTGGATAAACTATTAATCCAAAACTCAATCAGGTCATTTCCATACAGGTATTTTTTGGAAAATGCTCTATTTTCAAACGGCATACTAGCAAAATTTCTAAAAATTTTCCCAATATTATCATGTATTTAAATGATTCATACTCAAATTCCTTAGTTACATGCTTTATATTTATAACCCATTTTGTTGTTGCCAAAAGGGGGAGAAGAGGGCAAAATTGGGTACTGGGCACTTCTGAAAAATATTTGAACTCTCATTGTGCATATTGTCAGAGGGAGTCTTTCAAGGTTGTACCCACTTTTGTATGGTGTATTTGTCATCATAAAAAAGGGGGAGAATGTTAACCTTATAGGTCATTCCCGGTTTTGATAATGACAAATACTCTTTGTATTTGATGACTTTCAAGTTTGTGTGCAAGATCATACTAACTGGATCATATTGATGGCATGCGACAACTTGAAGAAGAATGAAGACCCCAGCATATTTATTTGTTGTAATATTATTGGGTGTGTAGTAATTTCATTTAAAATGGGTTTGTAATAATCGACATATCATGCATATAGGACTATAAGCTCAAGACCTTAAAAAGACCTTAGGAATAGTCGACCGGCGCCAGATTTTTTTGGCAAGCAAAACAACCTTAGAAAGACCCTAAGTTCCAGCACTTTCACTTAAGATAATCCTCTATATCACATATACTATCAAGGAAAGAAATTGAATTGAAATAGGATGTAAAGGGCTAAATGAACGAGGTTTTGGGTGTCCGAACTATGGTATTCAAAACACCTTGAGCGACCAAACCTTTGACCAATCAAAATGTTGACTTGGTTTCAAGCGATCAAACCTAAATGACCGTAGCATCCACAGGTGACCAAACCACCATTCTGACTTTTCCCAACAATTCAGCAGCCTAAACTCCCATGTTCAAATATGCCTCGGGCAACCAAAAGTTCAAGTTTGGCATACCAAACTTTAGATTGGGCGACCAAACCGCGCTCTTTTGGAAAATCACTTAGGTTCAGCAAACGTCCTCTTTCACACGCACCCGAACTTCAAAAACGTAATTTTCCCCATGTGTCTGTTCAAGTGACCGAACCTCAGGTCAGGAACCCGAAACTCTCGGGTTGTTTTATTTTTCACCGTGGTTAAAAGGGGTTAATTTTACTCAACAATTTTAAAATAAATCTAATAATGACCCCTATGTCCTCAATGGTCATAATTTAGCCCTTTGCTATATATAGGGGTTCATTTGCAAGGATTAGCAAAATAGATTAAGAAAAATTTTTTGAAAAATCCTAAGCCTTATTTTCTTATACAAACCTCATACACCCTAATACTTCCATTCTCTTGAGAAATCAAAGTCTTGTGAGTGTTTGTTGATTGTTTAATATTGCTAGAAACCCTCACTTGCTTTTGTGCATGTGATTTTCTTTTGAGGGTTAAGCAAAGATTTTTCCCCCAGTTTTATTTACTTTGTGTGGAAAAATTTTCATAGCTAGTGAGTCTTTGCATCATCATTGCAAGACTCATTAAGCTTGTGTGTTTTTTATTTGCAAAAATATTTTTCACAAGCTTACATATTCTTAAATATCTCTAGCTATTATTTGTGAGAAAATCATATATAAGATATTTTGAATAATCTTGTTAAAACACTTTGAAACTTGTGGTGATTGATTTACATTGATTATTTGTTTCAAAGACTACTTAGATTATACACTCTTGTGCTTGATTGAATATTGACATAAGATTGAGTGTTTTGCACACGTATAGCACAAAGCTTATAGTTCCTATCTGTTTGAGGTGCATTGATTATATTGTGCATCGTAGTACATATTTGCTTCTTGAAAAAGCATATTTCTGTGTACGCAAAAATTACATTTGTTGTATTCCAAGCGTGGTCCTTAAGAGGGAGACTAATCCTATTGAATAGTCCCAGATTGGCTTAGATCCGGTTAGAAAAGTTAGGTGCATCATCCTAGTAAGGTGCGGTTGTAGGTTAAGGTCAGCCCTATGAATTGACTTAGTTGTATTAGGTGCTGCTCCACCTATTAAGTGAGCCGTAATGGAATCCTTGTGCTAGTGAGCCAAGGCAGAAACGTAGGCTGTATTGGCCGAACCCTGATAACATATCGTGTGTGCACTTTACATTTCTACAATTTATTTACTGGATATGTATGTTATTATGTGAATGTTGCACATGATTTAATTTACGCACATTTTATTTATCTGCGCATTTGGGTTTATGAGTATATAGATAGACCCTAGGTTGATTATTACCGCTGCTAATTTGAACATACCTAGGAAGAAATTTTAAATACCCAATTCACCCCTCCCCCCCTGGAGTACACCAAAGTCAATAGGTCTCATCACACCCCGAGCCCCACCTGGCGAGTTCGGGGTGTGATAGGGCCCCCCTCTGCCAGCACCAAACCCACGGATGAGTGACCTTCCCTCCTAATGTGCCTCCCTCGGAAATCCAGATTCGGTCACGGCTAAGACAAGGAAAAATCACGTCTAACAAGGTTAGTACACCTTCAAATTGACATAACCACATGGTCCATAATAGAGATTGTACAATTAGTGTTAGCATGTTAGTACTACATTAATATTATAGGAAAAACCAATGCCTTCTTTTGCTACCTTGTTGATATTTGAAAACACGCTTTGATTATGAAACCATTATGAATTGTTTAATATCTTCACTTTAGAGATTGTTACATTGGGCATTATTATGGCATTAATTGTTGCATTGCACCAACTGTGCATACCTGCTTTTGTTAAGCTAGCTATCTAGGCTTCACTGATTTGGTTTGACACTACTTTAGTACTGTAATGATGGACCTAAAATAGGTTTTGGGAGGGCGACTGATTGATTGAGTGGGGTTTATATGCCGACTTTTACTAGGTCATCCGACCTTGTTGTTTTTCGTGAGAGATGAAGAGTCTTGCTACAACCTCAAATGACTCAAATAAACCAACTAGGTCGGATGACCTAGTAAAAGTTGGCATATAAACCCCACTCAATCAATCAGTCGCCCTCCCAAAACCTATTTTAGGTCCATCATTACAATACTAAAGAAGTGTCAAACCAAATCAGTGAAGCCTAGATAGCTAGCTTAACAAAAGCGGCTATGCACAGTTGGAGCAATGCAACAATTAATGTCATAATAATACCCAATGTAACAATCTCTAAAGTGAAGATATTAAATAATTCATAATGATTTCATAATCAAAGTGTGTTTTCAAATATCAACAAGGTAACAAAATAAAAAAGGTGATTCAAAAAGAAATTTCTTTATTTATTTATTTTGTTGTTTAGTCTCTACGAAATTGCAGTGGATTAGTCAAGTATCCAAAGGATCTTGAACAATATTTTTTAAAAATAATATACATATACATACATATACATATACATATATACATACATATACATATACATATATACATACATATACATATACATATATATATATATATATATATATATATATATATATATATTTGGGTTGGTTCAACCGGTAGTTTAACCCAACCTACTTGCTAAAAGCCCACATTAGATTTTCTTCTGTGCACGCCTACCAATTCAGAAATTCAGAGTGTTGCCCTCCACAAGACATGAATATTCCATCGCCGCCACAACAAGCCACTAGCTCCCCTTCCAATCCACTCTTCTATCATGTTGGCCATCCCATCACTGGAAAAGGGGTTGCTAGTGATGGGATCATCTCTCTCTCTCTCTATGTGTGTGTGTTTGTATGTGTGTGTTAGTCTGAATAGGCACCCAAGAGGACTTTTTATACTAATATATAATTCAAACGTTAAGACTGAATGCAAGTAATTTAATTATCAATTGAATTATAATTCAAACCATTAAAAGCACAATAAAGAGAATACAAAACAAAGCTATAAGCAAGAAGGATAGAAGATTTATAGTTGTTCAATCACTCACTAGACCTATATCTAGTCCCCAAGAAAACTAGTTTTGGGTATTTTCTCTAAGATCAACCAAATAATCACAACAAAATGCACTCAAGTTTGAGAACCAATCCAGTGCACTTCCCTTGGCCTTACCCACACCATTTACTCAGCACTCAGGACACCCAGTCCCTTCAAGAAACACCCCAAATACAAATCTAAAGACAGTAGATCCATAGGTTCTTTTTTAGCTCACATAAAGTACTCTTGATTAGTATCGGTAAGACTAGAGAGACTTATGATAGTCTCAACCTATTAGTATTTTTCAATAAGCTCAAGAGAATACAATAAGAATGAAATCCCTTAGTAATATGAAATCAGTAAGAATTAATCTTGATGTTATGTTCTTTGTTTGCTAGCTAGAATGAAGATCCATGCATACTCTTTTCAAGGTTCAAACAAAAGCTCCCTTTAGTAAATACCCAATGGACAATCTATATTAATAGTTAAATCATCCAAAAAAATTGATTCTCAAGACTAGGGACGAGCACAATTTGGCGAAAATTGAATTGCTCGAATTAACGGAAACAATTTAGTTTGGTTAAAATATAATTTGATTTGGTTCGATTTTAAGTTTGGTTAAAAATCAACTTTCAATTTTCAGTTCAATTTGATATAAAATTAATTTCAGTTAACCAAATTAACTAAATTATATAATAATTATTATTAATAATTATATATAATTTATATAAATTGTCTTTTACGCATTACGAGTTATCTTTTAAGTTTAGGGTCCCATTTCCATACTTCATTCCAATTTCCATCCTCCATTGAGTCCACTCTCCGCTCTCTAGCAGTAGCCTCTGGCCCTTCACTCTCCACTCTCCTGTGACAGCCTCCAGAATTTGAGAGAGTTTGATAGCCTTGTTTGCGGGTCACGGCTCGCCCTTGGCCCCTCGCCGTCGGTGAAGCCCTCGTGGCCTCTCCTGAGTCGCCTCCCCCTTGTCGTCTGCCTAGCGGCCTAGCCCTCGCCTAAGTCACCTTGTTCTTGCCATCTCGTCACCCTAACCCTCGCCTGAGTCGTGGTCGTCGCCTCCCAGCTCTCACCCTTGCCATGACTGTGGCCTCAATGTGGTCATCACCTCTTGTGAGTCGTGATCAAAGATCGTTGAATCTCTCGACCTGAAAATCAAAACCCTCAAAGTAGATTTGGGAAAGGTCTAGTATAAATTTACATTCATTCTTTCCTTTTAAGTTAATCAATATTATTTTGTATTCTCAGAAAAAATAGGTGTCAACAACAACAAGAAGATGCAAAAGAAGAAGAAAGAAAGAAAACGAGAAGAGGAAGATTATACAGTTGCGTACAGAGGAGCTACATGTTGTATATCACAAATATGCATTCATGTAGAATGTATTCATGGAAGAAGAAAAAAAAAAAAAAAGATACCTTGAGTTCCTCTACAAGGTGCACCCAAGTTCAAAAACCCAAGAGCACCCAAACTTCAATTCTCCAAATATACTACAGTCAATCTCCAAATGCCTTGTGCCTCCTCCCAAAACTTGTTCCCCTAAAGCTCTCTCAAGCCTCTTTTAAATAAATAAATAAACCTCTTTTAAATAGATCTAAGACTAAATTTTTCCCTAATACATTCCCTTTTTTCCAAAATACTCTAAAAAAATAAGATCTTTTTTGTAGTGCCCCAAACCTAGTGGGGCCCGGAGTACTATTCTCTATTCATATATCTCTGATATCATCATTATAACAACCTGAACCTAAAGGAGTACCGGGTACACCTATCCATAATTCAATTTAAAACATGCAGCGAAAATATCAAAAACTATACCAGAGTTCTAAACTTTTTTAATTACATAAGTATCTCCCCAAAAACAATAATACAACCCAAGGTATACAAAACATATCTATATACATGTACATATCAGTGTCTCACAAACACTTACTTCAACCCAAAACTATCTAGCCCCACTCCAGAGCTCCCTAAACTCGGCTCCCTAGATTTTCTTAAATGTTAAAATTATTGAGGTGAGACACTTCTCAGTAAAACGGAATAGATTATTATCAGTGTGTGGAAAATGAGTTTTTATGTAAGCAAAATATAACCTTTAATTTAACTTTAAAAGAAATAGCATTTGAAATTTATACTCGCACTTATATCATTGAAAATATTCATTTTCTTCTCAAAACATGCTTTATCTCAATAAATTTCTTTGTTTACATAAATCTACATATATACACACACACATAAAAGAACCTTCTTGACTGGACAATCATATAACATCATGTATTAACCCCACATGATCGGGTTGTGTGGTTCGAAAACTGGACTTGGCATTAGCTGGCCCACCAGGCTAAGTCAACACACTCGTCTGTAAGTCTGATTTGCCTACACAACCTGGTCCGGACTCTAGGAGGGTATCTTACTCTTCTCAGACCAAATCAACTATCCAACTACCAACACTCTCTAAATAGTGTGGTTACACTGACTTATCATTAGCTACGATATTGTGCTCTCAACATAATTGGTCCATCAGGGTTCTTATACCATATAATACAATCTATATAATAAAAACAGTAACATGATCTCATTTTCTCAACTTGGTATCAAACTGTCATTTCAAAATCATCATTCACATATCGATATAAAACCGTCTTTTCATAAATCACATTATTCTCAACATTTTCTAAGGTTAGTATAAAACCATAACTTTTATCATACCATACCATAAAAACCAACAGGTTTAGTTATGCAATAATAATCATCTTCATGCCACGCGATTTGAGTGATAATTCATAATATAATAAACTGTTTGGGAAAAATATACTTTGCTAAAGCTAGGGGTATGATCATCTTCATAGTTTTATTCAACTCATAATATAGGTTTTATAGGAAAAATGAGATGATTACCCTTACTCACTTTAGTTTTCCCAAATACACACACACACACACACACACAGATATATATATATATATATATATATAAACCCAAAATTATCATTTTTATATGCTCAATTATTTAGAAAATCATATATAACATTCCTGTAATAACATGCTTCATTTTAATCGGTTAACTCCAAAAATAACTGACATAATCTATTTCCCTTACCTTATCCCTAAAATGGTGCCTACGATGCTCAAATGACAAATCCACTCCAGTTAAAAGGCTGAGGATCGAACTTAGTACCCAGAAAAGGTGTTTGTTTTTCAATTTGACTAAGGATTGGAGAGAAATTAAAGAGAGAGAGAGAGAGAGAGAGAGAGAGAGAGAGAGAGAGAGAGAGAGAGAGAGAAATCGCAGCCTAGAAAGAGAGAAAAAAAATTCCAAAAGAAATGAGCTGAAGTCCTATTTATAGGCTGCTGTCCCAGACAAAACTATCTCCGGTTTCCTTGAAATCGTCGACGATTTGGTCTTTAAGAAACCATTTTTACCGCGTTTTTATTTAACAACCCTTGGTAATTCGAAATCGTTGATGGTTTTCCTTAGTTCCACCAAATCGTTGACAGTTTGGTCTGCAACAAACCAAATTCCATTTTATTATTATTATTATTATTATTATTATTATTATTATTTTATGAGTCTCTACATCCTCCCCTCCTTATAAAAATTTTGTCCTTGAAATTTTCTAACCAATATTCAACCCAACTCTGGAATTCTTTTGAATGATAACCACGCACTACAAAAGAGCCAGCAGCCACCCACATAGCAGTCCCGTAATTACCTTCACTTTTGGTGGAGGAATACTGTGATGCCTCGATTTTTGTACAATTTTTTTTCCTCTTTAATAAATAATAAATATTAATCAAATATCGGTCACGTTACAAATTATGATACCATACCAACATAACCTGACCCCAAATAGGGTACCGGGTAATCAGTTCATCATATACACACATTCCTAACAGCGGAAGTCAATATTTACAAACCATCTAGAATATAAATACCCAGAGTTCTATAGAACAATACTCATCCCCAAAAACCCACAAAATACATTAGGAATCAAATATCCCTAAACAAAACACTCACCCTGTTTATCAGGATACTAGCTCCCCTCTATCACGGAGCTCTATCACCTAGTTTGTCATGGTTTCCTGAAAGATTAGATATTTGGGAAAGACACATCTTAGTAAAACGGAATAAATTATTTACAGTGTGTCACAATATGAGTTTGTTATATCATAATATACTCATTTCAATGATAATACCATATGAGAAAATATACAAATTCGTATTCATAATCATATAAATATAAAAAAAAAATCTTTTATAAGCTTTGTTCCATTTCTCAATTTCATGCACATGCAATCCATATTTATCAGCGAAATTTCCCGAGGATAGGAGAGATTACACGCCCATACATGTAACTCCCCTCTGCTCTAATATCGTTTGTAACCTTACCCGAATAGTTCGGGTGCGGCTACAACTGATACTTATCAAGGCACTCACCTTACTCATTAAACCTTCAGGCGGAGAGTTTTACTTCGCCCTAGTTATTTATATAATTAAACTCACACTCTTTTACTTCTCATTTTCATTTCATAATCTAGCTTATGAGTGTCCATTGTAACCCATCCATGTGTCGTCTGTAACTCATGACTGCCCTGAGGATATTCACCACGCCATGCTTCCCACTATGGTCAAGGTTGTGCGGCCCAAAGGATGGATCTAAACTGCGGTTGGCCTACCCGGTTAGATCAAAATAAGAAATCCATCAATTCGTCTATAGTACTGCAACGACCTAAAAATTATATCATTTTTTTATATAAAATATAAATTATTCTGATACCCCTGTATTACTTACTATAACATCTCAAACCCAAATGGCACTGAGGTATACCTGTACAAAACCAACACACATATGCAGCAGAAAACATAAAGTCATACATCTATATTTACAATACTAGAATTCAGTATTGTCAAACCATATATTTATATATAATACACATCACCCTAGTATCATCTACTCAAAATGTAATCCCCTAAGCACACTTACTCTAAAAGCAGGGCAAAATAAAAGATCTCTCTATCTGCGAGCCTAATCCGCTCGCCTAGTTGGTTCACCTAAAGAATGTTAAATTGCTCTGATGAGACAACGCTCAGTAAGTGGAAATATGCTATTACTAGTGTGTGGTGACCAAGTTGTATAAATACTATAATGACAATATCTGAAACTGTATAAGCTAGTAAATCAATATAAAGTATAACTCACATTTATCATAGTTTAAAGTATAATTGTATCATTTCCTACTTTTCATACTTCTAGTATCATACTATATTTACTAAAAATTCTGTAAATCTGTATACATATACATAACTGAGATTTTTCCCTAAAAAACTATATGTCATGATTTAACCCCTCATCACAGGGTTGTGCGGCCCGTAGGCAAGACTTAATCCTGGTTGGCCTACCTACAGGTAAGTCAATTGTACTCTACCAATCCTCAGCCTGGCCAAACTGCATCCTCTCCTAAGCATGGAACTGGAAACTACCTCGTCAGACCGGCCCCCTCAACCCAGAGTACTAGGGAGACAACAAACTCTCCAAGCACGGTTGACGGAATTCGCATACTATCTGAGATATGTGGTTGTACTCTGATTTGAAAATAGCAACGGTACCGTACTCTACTAACTGAATCTGTCTAAAGTAATTCATCATAGATCTGATACTGTATATGTTATTATTATAATTACACTATTGTTTTCATCATGTTTCCAAAATAACCATAACACTATAAATCTGATCTGTAAATACTCTAATATCTTAATAAAATAATTGTATGTATGACTGTAATATCTAACTGAATAATCTGTAAAGTTTGAGTATTATGGTTTTGGAAAACATAGCATTCTATAATTACTGTAAAATACTGGTCTGTAAAATATCTGTAGTACTTGTCTAATAAAGATCTTTCTCGTAAATATCTATCTATATATGTATATACTGTAAATCATGATATTATCGAAAAACTACATAAATTCTGTATCAGACAAATATCTACTCAGACCACACAAATAATAAAACTCATATTCTGGAAAAACTGAATAATAAACTGATATATATATATATATATATATATATATATATATATATATATATAAAATTTTCTAGTAAACTTGCTAAACTTCCTAGTATAACATATCTCCCTTACCTAACTGGCTGGGAGGCTCGCCTCCAACTTAATCCTCACGCTCACGGCATACTATTCCCCAAAATCCTGAAATAATACACATATGCATATTTCCAATAAATCAACTATATTTCCCCGAGCCTACATACTCGTAAATTTCTGAATTATACTTTACCCAGGCTTCTAAAAATACTCACTGGGGTTCCTAACCCATATCTGTAGGGTCCCGAAACACCCTATTCCTGAAAATATAATACTCAAATTTTATTCCACAAAACACTAGCATATTCCCATATAACTTAAAATCTAAACTCAAATAAGTCTCATACAATTGAAAATACCCATTTATTCAACTTACCCAAATTCTAGGATGGTACCCAAGTTGGCCTAACCAATGATCTACTCCAACATACTTGAAAAGAATCTTCCCAGAAGTAGCGTGGCAGCTTCCGATCGTTGAACCGGTGAAAAACGAAGCCCAAATTGTAGAGAGAAGGAGAGAAGGTCAGTTTTAAAGAGAAAGAGAAGGGTTTTTGCACAAATTCTCACTAAAAAAATCTGATTTACGCATATTTATAAACCTGGATTCGTCAATAAGACACGTCACCTCGTCGACGAGTCCAAGAAGGAAGTTTGTCACCGAACACGAATCCCTCGTCAACAAACTTCAAGCTCCACTAAACCCCTCTCGATATCTTCTCGTCGACGAGACACATGTCCACTTTGACGATCCCAAGAAGCCTGTTTGTCGACGAACGCCTGTTGACCCTGTAAATATTCTCCTTTATTTCCGCCTTTCTAATATTATTTAATTACCATAATTACCATATGAAGTTTTGTATGATCGCCAATGCCGATCTCCATTGTACTAGGATGAAGTAGGTGAGCAACTGATTTTGGGGTCAGAACTTGTTCAGTAGGCCTCTACAAAGGTCGAGCTTATCGGGAAAAGGATTAAAACAACCCAGATTCGGCAGAAGAGTTATGCGGATACTTGCAGACGGGAGCTAGAACTTGAGATAGGTGATATGATATTATTGAGGATTGCTCCGATGAAGAAAGTGATGAGGTATGGAAAGAAGAGCAAGATGAACCCTAAATACATTGGGCTATTTGAGATTCTGGAGAGGATTGGTTCAGCGATGTACAGAATAGCATTACCCCCAACGCTGTCTAGGATACACGATGTGTTCCCCGTGTCCATGTTGAGGAGGTACGTTCCCCTCACATGTGATCAGTTATGAGTCATTGAAGATCGTGGGTACTCTGGCATACGAGGAGGTAATAGTTCAAATTTTGGATCAGAAAATACAAGAACCGTGTATAAAAGATATACCATTAGTGAAGGTATTGTGACGTAATCATGCTGTTGAGGAAGCTTCCTGAGAATTAAAGACGGAAATATGCCAGAAGCTTCCATTAGTGAAGGTACCATAATTCTTCAGCCTTGCCCAATCAACTACAGCCTATACTTTGCTCAGATCCACTGAAATCCCTTCCTTGGATGTCACATGACCCAGAAAAGCAACCTGCTCTAGTCAGAATTCACATTTCTTAAGTTTAACAAATAACTTCTTTTCCTTGAGCACCTAAAGTACTAGTCTCAGATGAGCTTCATGTTCTCACGGCTCCTCAAATAGACCAAAATATTATCTATGAACACAATAACAAACTAGTCCAAGTACTCATGGAATACCCTCTTCATCAGATCCATAAATACTGCTAGAGCATTCGTCAACCTGAACGGCATAACTAGGAACTCGTAATGGCTGACCCAAGTCCGAAAAGCAATCTTCGATACATCATCTGATCTAACCTTCACCTAATGATATCCAGATCGTAGATCGATTTTAGAGAAAATCTGCATACCCTGAAGCTGATCAAACAGGTCATCGATTCGGAGTAGTGGATACTTGTTCTTCATTGTTACTTTATTAATCTCCCAGTAGTTGATGCACATCCTTATCGATCCGTCTTTTTTCTTCACAAACAACACCGGTGCACCCTAGGGCGATACACTTAGTCTGATAAATCCCCTATCGAGAAGTTCCTATAGTTGCTCCTTTAACTCCTTTAATTCAATTGGAACCATTCTGTATGGGGCTTTAGAAATTGGTGTTGTCCCTGGGATCAAATCAATTGCAAACTCTACCTCACGATCAGGAGGCAACCCCGATAAATCCTCTGGAAAAATATCAGAGAACTCCCTTATCACTGGGATATCTTCCAACTTGAGCTACTCCTTTGAAGCTTCCTTCACAATTGCAAGGTAACCCTGGCATCCCCCTAAAAGTAGCCTCTTCACCTGGATAGCAGAAAGGATCCGTGGTGTCGAACACACACACGACCCAACAAATACAAACTCCAGCTCCCCAGGAGGTCTGAATACCACCTCCTTCCTACGACAGTCAATGCTCGCGTAGTTGGATGCTAGCCAGTCCATACCCAGAATAATGTCAAAACCATGCATATCAAGGACTATCAAGCTAGCAAGCAACACTCTCCCCTAAATCTCTACTAGATAATCCTTGATCATCGTGCTACATATTAACACTGACCCTATCGGTGTGCCCACTCCTAACTCAATCTCTAATAGTTGAGCCCCTAACCCACATAGTTTAATAAATCCCTGAGACACAAACGAGTGGGTTGCACCAGAATCAAATAATACAATGGCACTATCTGATAGTATGTAAATAGGATATAACCTGACTTAGACATTTCACCTTCAACATAATTATTGCAAATATGGAATAATGGAATTAATATAATATACAGATTCTAATTTAATAATTCATATTCTAATTATATCACAAAACCATTAAGGTAAAAATCTCCATCCTAACCTTAACTTCACACACATACCTGCTCATCCTAACATTCCAACCTAAAATTTCTGAGTCCCAGTCCCTCAACCCATAAACAAAACCATTGATGGATTTACGATGGTTTTCTAAAACTCGCAACTGATTTAGAAAATCACAGAAGTCTATCAAAGGATTTCTGCCTCCAAACTTCTAGACCAAAACCCCTTTTTGACCTACCCACTCTTATCTCTGTCTTATCTCAACCTATACTCTAGTAATTATCAATCCTCAAAGTCTGTAGAACCTAGCAAACTTAGGCTCTAATACCACCTGTAACGACCCCAACCCGCCACATGGGCTCGGAGTGCTACTTTAGTAACGTTTGTGTACCTAATACCTTGTTCATCATATATAAAACACACATATGCAGAGGAAATAAAAATACAAAATTCTCAAATTACATTACCAAATTTCTAACTATCTTTATACACAAATATATCCATTTTCACAAAATTACATCCCATAAAATTAAACAAAAATAAAATCTATATCTGCACACTACCTACATAAATTTACACCTCTAACCCGATTCCTCTAGCCCTCTAGACCCAATCTCAAGGATTTCCTGAAAAGATAGTTTCTAAAGTAGGGGTGAGGCACAGCTCAATAAGGGAAAGACTAAGTTAATGTCAGTGTGTGGCCAGCATCCATTTAGTGTACATAAAATAGCTAGTTCACTAAGTAGATAAATACATTTTTGAAATCATTCTTATTTTACACTCACACACACAATTAGCCAAGGATAGGGAAGATTACCTGCCCATACAAGTAGCTTCCCTCTAGTCTAATACCATTACTACTATTAGGGCACTCATCTTTCTCAACAAGCCCTTAAAATTATCTTATTAATTATCTATTTTCACATAAATTAACAAATATACATGTAAGACACTCTCTGTGACAAACACGCCATTTACTTTCCCCATGGCATGGGTTGTGCGGCCCGAAGGCTGGACTAAGCCTGAGTGATCAGCCCTAACAAAGTCAAAAACAACATCCTCTACAAACACGTCTACAGGCATCCACAATAAAGCTGCACATCTGACGCCCCTTACTTCAACCTCACGCAGGCAGTTAGCTGAGACCCCCTACACTTCTATCCACAGTATGGGTGCACATGGTCTAACTAGCAACAGTATCATGCTCACAATACACTGGTTCCCAAAGTTCTTAAAGCATATCATGCAATTTAGATAATAGAAATCACCATTTAAAACGTTAATTCACATATATTTCCTGTTATTCTAAAAACCTGGCCCCCAACCACCAAATACAATATGACATATAGCCATCAATTAAAACTCAGCCCTCGGCCATCAAAAAATAATCCTGGCCCTTGGCCAATCAAACAATACCCGGTCACTGGCCAGTATTTTCACAAGCATTTTCAGTATTTCTTAAAAAATACAATATTTAAAAAACAATTCGGTATTTCAAAATCTCAAATCCAAATATACAATAATCCATACCAATAAAATCATTTGTCACACAATTTTTCACATTTTAACATATCCATATAAACAAACAAGCTTTCCACCATTCATTTTATTCAAAAATACCATACCATATATCCTAGGTTTGTAAAGTCCATTTTGAACAGTTGACTTTCAAAATAGCCTTTAAAATCCTAAATGAATAAATAAATAAATAAATTTATATAAACATAACAATTAAATTGATTCAAATTTCATAAAATTACTGACTTAAGTTAATCCCCTTACCTGATTCCTAAAAGCCCGCTAACACCCCGGCCTATGCCCCACGGCTTTCAAAATCCCTAAAATCCTGAAATTCAAAGTTCACTGCATTACTCATCACAATCCCTAGAATAATTTTTCTTAAAATTTTCCTAAATTCTGAATACCCTAAATAGCCTAATAAAGCCTAAATTATTAAACTTACCCCCGATTTAAGATTGGTGCCCCGAAACTCTAATTCAAAAACCCACTCCAGTTAGATTGTAAAGAATCTCCCCACGAGTCTCCTAATAATTTCCGTTCGTTAATTGGGTTTACAGTTTAAGAAAAATTGAGGTAAGTATGAAAATTGGCCTTACCCCAGGAGATATGTCTATGCCGCTCCTATAGCAAATTCACTCTAGTAGGATTGTCGGTGGCAACAATAGAAACCCAATGGTATCTTCGGATTTTCGATCGGCCGAATATTGGAGAAGAGATTAAGGAGAGTGGGAGAGAGAATACGAGAAGATGACGAGAAGTGAGAGATTGAGAGAGAAACTAAGAGCACCGGCGGAAATCCAATTCAGATTGGATGCACAAGAAATCCAATTCATATAGGATTGAAACAATCAAAGAAGCTTCCTAAAGTATATATATATTAAACTTTAACTTATATATTACATATATATTATAATATCTTACATATATATATATATATATATATATCTTATTTCAATATATTTTTTTTTACTTGTTAATTAAATTAATTATTTTAATTTTAATTTTTTATTATTATCATTTTTAATTAATTTTTTTTTACCTGCGGATTACTACAAATACCGTGGTTACATATAAGGCTTCTGGGATATTACAAATAACCATATAAAAACTCTCCCAAAAACCACTCAAAACTTAAAATCAAAAACAGATAGATTAGAATTACAAACCTATCCTAAACAAGCCTTTATACAGAATAACTGAACAACTACGTATACTGCCACGGTTACTTGACTAGTTTTGGGCCTTGCTGAATAAATGTGAGTACCTCTGGCGTATTTCCTCTTCTAATTCCCATAAAACTTCCTCAATTGCATGATTACGCCAGAGTACTTGCACCAATAGAATCTTCTTGGTACGTAGTTCATGCTCCTTCCGGTCTAGAATATGAACTGACACTTCATCATATGATAAGGTGTCACTGACTTCCAATAACTCATAGCTTATCACATGCGAAAGATCTGGGATGTACTTTTTTAACATGAACAAGTGAAACATGTCATGGATCCTAGACAGTGTCAAGGGTAACGCTATCCTATAAGCGACTGGACCAATCTTCTCTAGTATCTCAAATAGCCCAATATACCTAGGGCTTAACTTACCCTTTTTACATCAAACTCTAGCTCTTGTTGGTGAGTGATTACGCGTCGAAACTGCGTAATTGGATGTTTAACCCGAGCTTTACAGTTTATATTTTTAATTAAATGTCCAAAATTATCCAATATTTTAATAAAATTCCAAAATCATCATTCTTGCACTTTATTGCACTATTTATGAAGTTTTGGTAATTTTTTGTCGCAGGAAAATTCTCGGGAACCAAATCCGATACTTGTTCGTATTTCGTACATAACTTTTCCGAACGAGCTCCGATCGAGACGATTCAAATTTTTGGAGAAAGAGGAAAGGATTATCTACAACTTTTGTGTTTTGAGTTTTGTGAGATACGAGCTCCAGAAGAGCAAAATTTGCGACGAACAGAGAATAAATAAAATTAAAAAAATTAAAAAATATATACTTGAATGGATAGTTGATGTGACCCGGCCATGCATAGCCGGGTCGGATTGGCTAATCTGGGTAGGGCTTCTTCTTTTTTTCTCTTTTTAAACCCCTCCTCCAGCGCAGCCCCAGGGGTCCTCTGTTCTTGTTCTTGTTCTTGTTGTTGTTGTTGTTCTTCTTCTTCTTCTTCTTCTTCTTTGGTTTTGTATTTTTTTTCTCAATTGTTGCTTTTCTCCTTCTCGTTCTCTCTTCTCCTTCCTTCTTTCTCCCTCTGTTCTTTTCCCTTTCCTTCTTCCTCTTCCCCTGTATCCCTCTATTCCTCCTCTCGGCCAGCCAGCAACATAGCAGTCCCGCGCCCTTCTCCAGTCTTCCAACAGAAATTAGCAGCCAACCCGAGGGCTCTTCCAGCAGAAACCAGCAGGCTCTCGGCCAGCCTTCCAGCCGTGGCAGCCCCTGTTCCAGCAACTCCTGCACGACACCAGCAACAACTCTCTGCTGCAACAGCTTCTCCAACCCGAGAACACACAATAGCAGCCAACTTCATGGCTAGCATCCACCAAACCAGCAGTTGCAGCAGCCATGGCCGATCACACCAAGAACCCCCAGCTCTCGGCCACATCTTCAAGGATTTCTCTCTCTCTCTCTCTTCTTATTTTTCCTTTCTTTCTTTATTTATTTCTTTTGATGGATACTATTGTGTTTATTATTATTTATTTATGTTATTTGCAAGTTTGAGTTTTAATGTTTTATTTTGTAATGGTTATTTAATTGTGTTTTTTTTCTTGTGTTTTGTTTTGTTTTGTCTTCCCATAAATTAGTAGTAGATTAATTTAGTTGTTCTCTTCTCTTAAAAAAATTTAATTTTTAATTGAAGTTTGATTTAGTTTAGGTTTCTTCTTGTTAAAGTTCGTGTTTTTATATATTGTCTAGGTATTTCTTAAGTTTTCAAAATACTAAATTTTGGTTCGAATTCTCGATTTTTGTTAAAGTTTCGATTTTTAGTGCATGTTTGTGTCTGTTTGAGTTTCCATAGTGTGCTCTTAATTCCGTGTCCAAAGTTGCCATTTTTAATTAGTGCGTGTCTCGATGTTTCCTTAGGTAGATTAGAGTTTCCATTCTTACATGTTTTAGTTCCATGTTTTAGGTTTCTAGTTTTTATTAACCCGTGTCCCAATATTTCTTTAAGTAGACGTAGGGTTTCTATTCTTATTTTCTTTTATTTAGTACATTTTAGTTTAGGACTTTAAATTACATGTCATTTAATTCAAAGTGGAATTCAACAATCTTGAAAACCCGAATCTAAACTGAGTTCAGTGCAATTTAATTTTGATTGGGAGAACATAAAATCTGAGATTAAACGCATTCCCTGAGGAGACGATCTAGCCCTTAGACTTAATATTACATGACAGAACTCCTATACTTGGGATAGCTTCCGAGCTGCTCATTTTTCGAGTGAGTCAATGAGTATCAGCATAAGTCTTCTGTCAACTCTAAGCTGTTTTAATTCTTTTTTGAATGAGTTTGATATTCTCAATGGTCTGCTGTATAATCTCTGGTCCCAAAATTCGTCGTTCGCCAACCTCATCCCAATACAATGGAGATCGGCACCTCCGACCATATAAAGCTTTATACGGTGTCATCCCAATACTGGTCTGATAGCTATTGTTGTAAACGAACTCAACCAATGGCAAATACTGAATCCAATTTCCTCCAAAATCTAGCACACGTGCTCATAACATATCCTCCAATATCTAAATTGTTCTTTCTGATTTTCCATCAGTATGGGGGTGAAACGTTGTACAAAAGGTCAGCTGAGATCTCAAGGCTCTCTACAAACTTTTCCAGAACTAGGATGTGAACCATGGGTCTCGATCCAATATAATGGACACTAGCACATCATGTAGTCTAACTATCTCCTAAATATATAACTATGTCAATCTATTCATGGAGTAGTTAACCTTGATTGGAATAAAATGGGCATTTTTTGTCAGACAATCTACAACTACTCAAATGGCGTTTTGCCCATGAAGTGCTGGCGGCAACCCCATTACGAATCCACAGAAATGTGCTCCTATTTCCACTCAGGAATATGGAGTGGTTGCAATAGCCCTACTAGTCTCTGATGTTCAGCCTTCACCTCCTGACATGTAAGGCACTGCTCCACATATCAGGCAATTTCTCTCTTCATCTTGCTCCACCAAAAAGACTCGCGTGAATTACTATACATTTTAATGCTTCCTGGATGCACTATATAAATGGAGCGATGAGCCTCTTCCAGAATTATTCTTTTAATTTTTGCATCATCGGGTACACATAATCTAATGCGAAACCTTAAAATCCCATTATTTGAGATATTAAAATCTGCTCCTAGCCTACTCTATACTTTATCCATAATCTTCACCAGCTCTACTTCTTTCATCTGTGCAGCTTTAACCCTTTCCAGCAAGGTTGGTTGAATTACTAGGTTAGCAATGAAAGCTTGATGACTTCCTTTCACCACCTCCACACCAAATCTTTCCAGATCTATCCTGATTTGGTGTTGAGTTACCACTACTGAGGCCAATGCATTCCTTGACTTTCAACTTAACGCATCAGCTACCACGTTAGCTTTCCCTGGGTGGTAGCTAATGGTACAATCGTAGTTCTTTATCAGTTCTAGACATCTTCTCTGTCTCATGTTTAGCTCATTTTGCATGAAGAAGTACTTGAGGCTTTTATGATCTGTAAAAATCTCACATTTTCACCATACATGTAATATCTCCAAATTTTCGATGCAAATACCACTGTTGCTAATTTCAAATGATGCGTCGGATAATTCTTCTCATACTCCTTAAGTTGCCAAAAAGCATATGCAATAACTTACCCCCATTGCATCAATACGCACCCAAGCCCTTTCCGATACGCATCACTGTAAACCACAAAACCACCTTCTCCCAATGGAATGGTCAAGACCGAAGTAGTGACAAGCCATTGTTTTAATTCCTGGAAACTTTGATCACATTCATGAGTCCACTCATATTTCACATTCTTCCTTGTCAACCTTGTCGGAGGACTTAATAATTTAGAAAACCCTTCCATGAATCGGTGATAATACCTTGCCAAAACTAAGAAACTTCTGACCTCATGAACATTCTTCGGTCTTGCCCAACCCACTACTACCTCTATCTTACCTGGGTCTATAGAAACACCATCCCTGGATATCACGTGCTCTAGGAATGCAAATTTTTCCAGCCAGAACTCACATTTCTTAAACTTGGCATAAAGCTTCTTTTCCCATAACACCTGGAGTACCAACTTCAAATGATTCTCATGCTCCTCAAGCTTCGAATAAACCATAATATCATCAATGAATACCACCATAAACTGATCTAGGTATTTATGGAAAATCCTGTTTATAAGGTCCATAAATGCAGCAGGAGCATTCGTCAGTACGAACGGCATAACTAAGAATTTGTAGTGACCATACCTGGTTCGGAATGCAGTCTTTGGAACATCATCTAACTTAATTTTCACCTAATGATACCCTGATTGGAGATCAATATTAGAATAGACATGCGTTCCCTAGAGTTGGTCAAACAAATCATCTATACGGGAATGTGGATACTTATTCTTAACTATCGCCTTATTTATTTCCTGGTAATCGACACACATCCTCATCGACCTGTCTTTCTTTTTAACAAATAAAGCTGGTGCGCCCCAAGGTGACACACTGGGTCTGATAAATCATTTATCCAATAACTCCTGTAATTACTCCTTCAATTCTTTTAATTCTACTCGAGCCATTCTGTATGGAACCTTAGAGATAGGTGATGTCCCTGGAAGTAGGTCAATGGCAAACTCAATTTCATGGTCGGGAGGCAACCCAGGTAAATCTTTGGAAATACATCAAAGAATTCCCTAACTACTAGAATATCTTCAAATTTTAATTAGATGCCCCTAACATCCATCCAAGAGTAGCCTTTTTGCTTGAATAGCTGATAGTATTCGTGGTGAGGAGTGTACACACGACCCAACAAACTTGTACTCCTACTCCCCGGGAGGTCTAAACACTACCTCTTTCTTATAATAATCAATACTAGTGAAATTAGAGGCTAACCAGTCCATTCCCTTAATCACATCAAATCCATGCATGTCAAATACTACTAAATTGGCGGGTAGTATCTTTCCCTAAATACAGATCAGACAGTCTTTAAGAACCTTTATACAAACCACTACGGTTCTCGTCGATGTGACCACGGATAAATCAACATCCAATAGCTAGGTTCCTACTCCACACAATTTTACACACTCTAGATATATGAATGAATGTGTTTCCCCTGAATCAAATAAAACAACAACTTTATTTTCAAAAATAAAGATATTACCTGTGTAACAACCTGGTTAATTTACTGTATGATTAATCACAATCAATAAAGTGAACCCAAACCCATGGGTAACGGGGTGCACCCGACATACACAGCAGAAACCTAAGCAACAATAAATATAAATTACATCCATCAAACCAAAAAAAAAAAACATAATACTAGAGTTAACTACAATCCACAATAATACTGTACTCATATACAATCCCCAAAATATCCAAAAATATATCTAGGATTCCACATCAAAAATCTCCTGATCCTAACTCAAAACTTACCCTCCTAGCAGGGTAGCACAACTAACTCAACGGCAGCCTTGCTCTGCCGCTCTTTTTAGGTTTCCTGAAAATTATTTAAGCTAGGGGTGAGACACCTCTCAGTAAGGGGAAATAAACTAAATACAGCTGTATGACAACATGAATATTCAATGCTGTTAATATACAGTACATTTTGCATACTAGAAAGCATTAATCATTTAATAACTCCATAAACATATACTTTCATATTTCTAATAAATCATACTATTCATGAACTGTCTGGTATAGCTAATAAAACTAAAATTTACCCATGATGCATAGCTAGCTGATGTCATGTATTACCCCCCATGACGAGTTGTGCAGCCCGAAGGCGGGACGCGACAATGGCTGGCCGACCACTGTCGAGTCAAAAATGTTTGTAAGTACGATGGGCCTAACACACCCTGGTCCGAACTGCTAGGTGGACATATACAACTTTACACTGAAAGTCACATTGACTATCCATCTCCCACCCCTTATACTTACAGGGGCGGTTTGCACAAGTTTGAAACATAATAATCTGATCTTTATAGCTATGATACCGTGCTCCTGTAACTGAACTGAACTATCATCCGGGTTCTAATAATTTATAATACATGTATACAGTTTAACGTAAATAGATTGATAGCATTTTCTGTAATAGCATAAATACATACGGCCTTGCGTCGATTATTTTCACATCTGCAGCTTTGCACCGAACATTTCATAAATACGGCCTTTCCAAAATCATACATAATACACGGCCTTACACCGGCTATCAATCATGGCATTGCGCCGAACATTTCATAAATAATAATCTGAATAAACATGTTATTTATTCCATATTTCTGAAAACATACTTTATCTGTAAAATTGTCTTAACATAATACTTTTCACATAAAATAATATTCATGCCACACAATGCTAAATAAGACCATATAATCTATACTGAAATCATATTTTCTGGCATTTCATACTAATACATACATTTCAATATAATAGCAGTATTTTCCCTAATAAACATTTTCTCAATAATATTCAAATATAAAACATGCTTTTTGAACATAAATCTACTAGTAATTTAATAGTATTTTCATAAAAAAATGACTGCATTAGTTTATTCTCTTACCTGATTTCTGCAAAGAAACCCCCTAAAATAGACTCGTTCTACACTCGCAATGTTCCCCGTTCAACACCCTGAAATCAACATTTTTTAGAAAAAAAAAAAACTTTAGTATTTTTTCATGTACAACATTTCTTATAACTATGGAAAGATCAAATTTTGAATAAAAAGTCTTACCTTAAAATAGGGATGAATTCCAAAGTAGTTCCACCGACGATCCACTCCGGTAGGTTTGCAGAGAACTTTTCCAGGAGCGTCGAGGTGGCTTCAGATCGTCGAACCGGTGATAATACAACCCGAAATCTTAGAGAGAAGGGGGAGAAACCAAAGAGGAGAGAGAGAGAGAGTGAGTGTTCTGCATGAAATTTCTGAGAGAAAATCGAGTTTAGGGCTATTTATACACTAGCCTTCATCGACGAGTCACATCACTTCGTCGACGAGGTCAAGAAGGAAATTCTTCGACGAATACTATTCCTCGTCGACAAAATTCAGAGCTGAAAAAAATAGCCTCTCGGTATCTTCTCGTCAACGAAGCGCACCCTCGTCGACGAGCCCAAAATGTCAGGTCGTCAACGAATGCTTCTGCTGCCGCCCCTTTTTACTATTTCTATTTTCCTCTCTCTTTATTATTTAAATACCATTATTCTTTGGGTCATTACAACCTATTACCACATCACCAGCATTCTCTGCATCTCCTGGTGTAAGTGAATAAACCCACACCTAGGCAGTGTTCCTCTACTGGTTGCATCGGGGTGCCTGATTGCTTCCTCAAAATTGACTAGAAGTGGGTGCATTACTTGGCACCACATGACAGTCTTGTGCAATGTGACCAGGTCTACCGCAACAATAGCAGATCACCGCTCTAACCCGGTATTCCTCTTCATGCCTCTTATAACACCTAGGACAACGAGGGTGTGATGGATTACCCTTTTCAGCTTGATTCCCCATTTCCGGTCTCTAGCCCACAATGCTGCTATTTCTCCTCCATGAACCCTGACTAGTACCAGCTTGAAAACCAAAAGGCAAGGGCTTCTTCCTCTGATTCTATACCCCTGCACTTCTTTATGGGCTTGTCTCCAATATCGTTGCCTTATCTACCAACCCTGAGAAATTCTAAGCCTGAAATGCCACCACCTACTCGTAGATTTTTAGATTCAGGCCTTTCTAAAATATCCGCACCTTCTTTGATTCATTTGGCACCATATACGGGGAAAATCAGGACAACTCAACAAACTTGGCCGCATACTGCTGAACGGTCAAGTGCCCCTAGGTCAAGCTCAAAAACTCCTTCGCCTTGGCATCCCTAGTGGAAGCGAGGAAATATCAATCAAAGAAAATTTTTTTAAAATGGTCCCAGGTCAGAGCTACGAGTCCTAGCCTCTGCTCCTCAAGTAGCTTCACAATTATCCACCAACACTTGGCATCTCCCATCATCTTAAAAGTAGCATACAGGACCTTCTGTTCATCAGTGCAGCGAAGGATTGCCAATATCTCCTCGATCTCCTAAACCCATTTTTCTGCAATTATTGGGTTAGCTCCTCCTACAAACGTTGGGTGATTCATGCAAAAGAATTGCTCTATAGTGCAACCCTGATCAGCAGGTGGTCAGTTTTGTCCCCCAGAGTTCCATGAAATTTCTACCATGACCTGCTGGGCTAACCCACACAGCACGAAAGAGGAACCAGTGTCGTCCTCATTGGAAGTCCCCAGGTTACTACTTCCTCCAGCATTTGCATTGCCATCGCTAGGGTCCATCCTAAAGATAGGATAGAAAATAATCTTAGAATCCCAATATCATAACATGAACGGTACAATCATCAAACTAAGAAACTATAAATTTTTTATATCCTCATACTAAAATACTTAAACTTCCCTCGTACCAACAATCCAATTTAACGTCCATGTTCCCAATTTAAGGTTTAGTCTTACTACTCAAAAACAAAATCGTCGATGGTTTGCCATGGCTTCCTGAAACCGTTGTTTCAGAAAAATCATAGAAGACCGTTAAGGAATTTCTGCCTCCAGGCTACGAGACAAAACTCAAAATTCTAATTTACTTAGTGCATTTTACTCTATTATGCATCCTATACCCGACCCACCTTACAACACCTAGCCTACCCATTTCCTACCCTCATCAAAATTCATACCTATACTATGATATTATTATATGTTAAAGTCTACAGAACCTAAGAACCTAGGCTCTGATACCACAACTGGCACGCCCCCAAAAAAAAAAAAAAACTATATTGCACATAAAATGCTATCTCTGATACCACATCACTGACGACCCGGAACCCAGTAAGGCCTAGGGTACACCTTTCCATAACTTAATTTAAAACCAATAGCAAAAAATAATCTAAACCTCAACACCATACTAGAGTACTAAACCACCACCATCACAATAGTATTTCCCAAAGACAATATTACATTCCAAAATATACAAAAGTATATATATCAGTGTTACACAAACACTTACTTTAAACAAAACTATCTAAGACCCGCCCCAGAGCTCTCTAAGTTTGGTTTCTTATATTTCAAGAAATATTAAAATTATTGGGGTCAGACACTTCTTAGTAAGACAGAATAGATTATTATCAGTGTGTGACAAGTGAGTTTTAGTGCAAACAAAATTCATCCATTATTTAACTTCAAATGAAATAGCATTTAAAACTATACTCACACCTATATAATTTGAAAATACATACTTTTTTTCTTAAAACATGTTTTGTCTCAATAAATTTCTCTGTTTACATAAATCTACTTATATGCGTAAAAGAACCTCCCTGATTGGACAATCATATAACATCATGTGTAAGCCCCCATGATCAGGTTATACGGTCCAAAGATTGGACTTAGCTCTGGCTGGCCTATCACTAGGTTAAGTCAAAATACCTCCTCTGTAAGTCCGATTTGCCTACCGCAACCTAGTCTAGACTTCAGGAGGGGTACACAACCCTTCGCTGGCCAAATCGACTATCCATTAACCAACACTCTCAGAACAGTATGGCTGCACTAACAATTTCTCTAGTTACGGTACCGAACTATCAACACATCTGGTCCATCAGGGTTCTAAACCATATAATGCAATTTATATAATAAAATAGTAATACGAACTCATATTCTCAACATAAATTTCATAACAATCTTTCCAAACATTCTCGTCATCAGTATCAAGTCATCAGCTTCACAAATTGGTAGTCAACCGTCAAATTCACAATCCCATTTTCTCGATACAGTGTTCTCAAAATGAATCTCGTTTCTTTCTCAACACAGAATTCTCAATAATCATTTCTCAATATTCACATATTCACAAACCATAAAAATCCAATAGGTTTAATTATACAACAATAATAAATCATTCTCATACCACACGATTTGAGTGATAAATCATAATATAATAATCTACCTGGGAAACAATATATATATATATATATATATATATATATATATATATATCTACAGCAAACAAGGGTATGATCATCTCCATGATTTTATTTAACTTAAAATATACGTTTTATAGGAAAAAGGAGATAATTACCCTACTCACTTTAATTTTCCCTAAAAAAACATGTATAAAACAAAAATTATTCAAAAACTCAAGTTTAATCAGTTAAATTTTCAAATTAAGCTGACATAATCTATTACCCTTACCTTAACCTGGAGTGGTGCCTACAATGTCCAAATGACGAAATCACTCTGGTTAAAAAGTTTAGGAACGAAGTTAGGACCTAGAAATGACGTTCGTTTTTCGATTTGGCTAGAAAATGGAGAGAAATTTTAGAGAGATTGAGAGAGAGTTTGAGGAGAGAGAAAGAGAGAGCTCACGATTTTTTGGGGGGGTAATTGAAATGTTTCGAAGCTTGAGGAACCTTTAACATATATATATACATATATATATATATATATATATATAATATATTATTTAATTAATAATTATTATTTATTTAATTAATTAATTTTATTTTTTATTTTTTATTTTTTCAGATCACCACATTCGGCCTCCTTGAAAAATATTAATCAACTTTCATGAGTCTTGAAAAAGACAAATTAAATATATAAGACCTAATTATTGAGCTTTGATTTCATGATACCTAGTATCATAACCTTAGCAACATAAATAAACATCCAAAATTGTAACACTAAATCCTCATGATTTGCCTTTACTTAATTTCCTTTCATGTGGATTTTTTTTATTTTTGTTTTCTTTCCAGCTCAATCCACCTTAAATGGACTCAATAGTCTTGACTTTATAAACCCTGCATTGATATCCGAATGTCATAATCCTAAAATGGATTCTTTTGATGGTGCATTCATCATATACACAATATATACAATATAGTACCTCTAGTTGAAAAAGAGAGAAGAAAAAATAAATAAATTTAAGCAACCTAATAACTTCAGTTTTATTGTCCTTGGCAATGAATTACAGTAGGATTTGAATATTAATGCTTTGTACTCGTATCAATAGTATTTTAGGGTCCATTTAGTCATGAACATATTTTTTTTATTTTTAAAATAATTTTTACAGCAATTCTATTAAAAAAATGAAAACTAATAGAAAATGTTAGCATTTTTCATTTGCTGAAACAATTTTATTTATTTTTTTAAGTAATTACAAAAATATCACCTTATTTTCTAATTCTAAATTTATATACAAAAGTTGGGAAACATCTTTTATTGTTTTTAAAATTTTTTATTTCTTAAAAAATTGAAACAAAAAATGTCTAGTTTGAAATTTAGAAATAAAAAAATGAAAATACATGACTAAACACACTCTTTGTTTTCTACCTTTTAATTCAAATATTAGAAAATTAATAAGTAACCTAGAATTTATAAAAAATTTTGAAAAACTAAAAGTAGAAAAATTTAAATTTTAGGCATCAATAACATTTAATTTTTCTGAATTTTTAGTATTATTTGGTATAAAGAAAAATTATAATGAAAAATGAACTTTCAATCTATTTTCCTTTTCTTTCCTTCCCCCAAATAAACCCTTAGAAATTATTGGAACCACTAATAAAAAATACCTTGTGAAAAACACACTTATAAATAATAAGTATTTTTATAAGTGTAAATTATTATTAACATAAGAACTTGTTTATTAAAAGTACTTGTTTTTTTTTAACTCATTGGCATCCATCTACACTGAGAATAATCTTCCACTGATTTTGGGAGCATGAATTTCAAACCTCCTATTTGAATTTAAATGAGTTTCGATAAATTTTAATACAATTTTATATTACTTGTTATCCAACCACACTCGAACTTGCCCTCGTTTAGTTTCAACAAATGTAGCTAGAACAAGCCCTTCCCTTCAGAAGCAGAGCTCTGAAGTTCGTTTTCCCCAACCTAACCTTCCCTGTTTTACTTTGCATGGTTTTATTTTGCCCAATATTGTTTGATGTGGAAGGGGAAATAACTAAGCAAATAATTGCATAAAATTAATAATAAACATGACTCCACACAGATGTCGACCGTTGGCACTCGATTACTCCAGAAAGCCAAAGAAAATCCTTTTCCAGATCAAATCAGTATTCAAGATGTACGAAATAAATTATATTTATCAGGAAGATCATGTTCTCTGAAACAAGAGGCAAAAGGGAAAGGACTTCAGAATCAAAAATAAATGAAGTTGGATTTCTACAAATGGATCCTCCTGTTCAAATGACCACCCATTTCCAAATGGAATTTGAACCAAACCACGCACCAATTGAGGGAAGTGGCCGGCTGGAATAGCTCTCCTCCAGACTAACATCATCTACACAAATATTTCCAAAGGGTAAGAGAAGGGAGCCACCAGAAGTGCCTCCATTGAAATCACCTTATCACAGACAACTACAACGCTGTAAATACGCGTACCTACCATTTCAGAACATAAATATAGTTATAGCTAAAATTCACCCTTCCCATGCCTTTTGTTTCCCTGCTGAATTTTAGTCTATAGTTATTATTGATCTTTCATCAGCTTCTCTATGCCTCCTGCGTCTCCTTGGTCTCCCCGGTGCCAATAGTCTCCCACTGCGAGCACCAGCAGCTACACCACGATGCACAACTTCTTCCTCACCCACTGAGTGATGACCCCTATGACCACTTCTATGCAATCGGATGCCACCATTCCTGCGAGAACCGGATGACTCCAAGTGGATTGGAACCTCCCCTAAGTAGGTATCCAGACCAATATCTCTAAAAAATCCATGGAAATTCCCCTCTATTACATAATCCCCCATCACTACTGCACCTGGCATCGATGAACTAATTGTGCTCATCACATCTTCCCACTCTCTCTCGTGCTCAAGCCTCTTCCACTTCTCTTCAAGCACAGGGTCAACCTCTCGAGGCCGTGCAAATGGGTGCTCTACCTTGACGTGCTTCCGGAGCTCTTTGTAAGTTCCAACAAAGGAGCAGCCATCCTGCATGCATGTTCTCTTCTTTGAATTAAGATACTTCCGGGCTGGTTCCACCACTGTCCAGCCCTTCACTTGACCCCGGCAAAGTGGGCATGGAAGCTCCAAGACCTCCATCTTTTTATCAGGCCCACCTGAATCCGGCCTATCTGTTAAATTGTCTGTTACCATATGCCATGGTTGTGTGCTTTCGGTTGAAGTTACTTTAGTGTAAGCTTTCTTGTACTGGTCTAGACAGTTGGAATAACGATAGCTTGTGGCACACATATAAGGGCGACAACCCTTGTTGTAAGAAGAACAAAGAAGAAGAACTGCACTGTGAGGGAACTCCAGACACACTGAACAAACTGCATTGTCCCACTCTTTCTTTTCCAATGCTTCAGAACATTTATTCTTCCAGCAAACATCTTTCAAAACCTTCTGAGTGCAAGACTGCAGAGGGTATGGAGCTGGTTTGAGATGTCGGGAGCAGGACTTCCGTCGTACCTTGCTTACTTTTGCCATTTATAGGTCAAACCTGGAACTCAATAAAACAAAAAATAAATGCGTATAAAACCATTTCAGATAATTCAACAGGCTAATGAGATAGGCATTAAAATATCAAGGGCAGATGAAAAAGGTAATTGTCTGCTACAAGAAACCTCAAACTCAGCCTTTTGAACCATCCAAAAGACCTGATACTTCCTATAACAACCATATAAATATGATTACTTGACGAATTCAATAAAATAAGCATATCTTCATCTGTAAGACATAATTGTCACCATGTCAAACCATACTAAATCCCACGGAATGTCAAGATGCACTACACCTAGGAGTGACTTGAAGACAGCATGCTCTAACCTTGACTGCTAGCTAAGGCATCCATACAGCTGGTTAATTTACAGCTCCAATACAACATATCATACATGAAATATATTTCAATACATAGCTAAATCAAAAAATATCTGATACACTGAAATTTCTAAATGTGCAAGTACCCATGTCAAACACAACAGCATGGATCAGGGTACAGTGTATATATATGTTGTTTATGGTCAAACAAACATCCAACATATGTATGCGGTGGAGGAGGAACAAATTCCTGATTCAGCTTAAGTTGTACAATACATTCTGTAGAAATGCCAGGCACTGTAATTCAGTTAAGATACAGAATAAGAAATATAGTCGAACACCTTATCCCTAGTATTTGATGATAAGACAACTTGACACATGCAATAGAATAGATACACAAGCCTGAGGCCATTTCAAAAAGCTGTACACAATGCAAGCAAGAACATAATTGCTCGGTTGCTTCAGAACTCCCTGACATGTTTTATTGTTCCCAGAATTGACTCTTACTTGTTAGTGTAAGCATTAAGACCTTTATATCACCAAAATTTTTCATCCAGATTAAGATGTTCTTTTGTTTGCGCTTGACAGCCTCCTACTACAGGTCAGAATTAAGAGAACCACTCTAAACGCCTTTTAAAAGTGTTAGTTTGGGCTCTCTTACTTGGTCAAACCCTTGCTAAGAGTGCCCTTTTAAAATTTTATCCCTCATTAACTCATCCTCTCACATTCATCTCCATCTCTCCCTCTTAATTTTCTTTCTCCCCATATCTCACAACAAACCTCCACCTCCCTTACCATATCCCATCAATCTCACTCTAAACCACATTTGGCTAGCCGTCATTCATATTTCAGCCATATATCATGGGAAGGGGCAAAATTATCTCAATTTCACAAAAATGGATCAAGGATCTGTAGCAGAACTCTGGTCTGAGTCACAATCAGATTACCCAACTGGTTCACAATTGGATCCTCAATGGCATCACCATGAGTTGGGCCAAAACAACATTGCTTACTACCCAAACAAACTCTCATCACCAGCATTGATATCTGCAATGAGGTCCTGACCATCATCCTATCATCAGCTCCTTTGTGCTTCTTGCAATCTAGTCACTCCTATGGTACCTAAAGATCTCCATAATTGGATCAAGGTCTCAAACCCTCATGCTGCATCCCTCAGTCTCAATCCCTTTCTTCCTTCTCACGCCCTTCTCCAATAAAACATCAAAACCAATTGGTTGATGGAAGGCTGACTATATTTTCCTGTAGAATGACTGAATAAATCGAGAAACTCAATGGTGGACGGATTGATTCTATACATGTTTATGATTTGCTTAGCATTTCAATTGTGGATGTAAGGTTTGATTCTTTATGTTTCTACAATATGGTCAATAGGGGTGGGCTGCTGCCATGGTTAGAATGGGTATGATTTCAACCTTTTTTTTTTTTTTTTTCAAGGTTAGAATGGATAAGAACACAAATTTAGATGTACAAACAATACAATAACCAGATAACTGCAAACAACTCAAAGTTGCTTTTGATCTAGTTCACTAATTCAAAACTCAGTTCATTTGTTCAGAACATAACAATTAAATAGTCCCGAACAGCACCTAAAATACCATGTTCTATGACCACCTAACTATGTTTATGCCATTGTCACCCCTTAATACATCACACAACTGCGCAGCTTCAGAGCATATATACTACACGCATGTTTTTGGTGCAAGCATGTGTCTTTGGTGATTGTAAGGATGTTACATCCAAACCAGAAAATCAGAAGTTTTAAGTCACCAAAATGGTCTCGACTGACGTGGAGGTCAGACTGCATGCATCATCCCCTCCCTAGACTCCTGATGGTGTGGGAGCCTTGTGCACAGCATGTTACATTTTTATTGCCTTCTGTATTACAATGTTCTGGCCAACTTTCAAGGAATTTAAATTGAATTAGGCAGGATTTGAAGCTGAACAAGTAGGCACTTTGGCTAGGGTTTGTTCTTGTCGTGCAAATGAATGCGCAGCAGAAACCCAAATCACACAATGCATCAACCAAAGATGAAATGTACAGAAAACACAATCACACAGATTATATGAAAGCAATAAAACAATGACACGAATAATTACATGGTTCGGTAATGCCTACATTCACAAGAGCAAACGGCTGTGAATTTTCACTGTCTTGTGTCCAAAGACATAGAGTTACAACATACATGTATATATAACCCTCTCAGAGGTTTTCCCCCTGAAACCCAACCTATACAACTTCCCAATTCAAAATTCGAAAACAAACGTTGAATAAAAGAGCAAAACCGTCAACGGTTTCAAACATATTGTTGACGATTTAATGCCGAAACCAAACAGTTGAGATATAACACTGCAAATCCGTCGACTGTTTCTTCTGCACCTAAACAAAACCATCAACGGTTTCAGGCAAACTGTCGCCGGTTTCTTCCTACAAGTTAGCTTCACTATTTTTCTACCATGTTTTCTTGGTACATGCGTTCCATTCAACATATGAGCCATAAATTACAACAATCTCCACCTTAGCAAATATACACCCCTTAGGAGAAAATCGAAAACATAACCCGCAGCTCCACCTAAGACAATAGGTTGGGACCACCTCTCATCTAGCAACTAGAGATATTAAGCAAGTCCAAGCAATTCTTGAACTTATCCGTGGTAACAAACTTCGTCAAAACGTCTGCTGCATTCTCAAAAATGTGAACTTTCTTAAGCACAAATTCACCAAAAGAAACTAATTCCCAGATCCAATGAAACCTCACATCTATATGTCTGGTTCTCACATGATACACTTGGTTCTTCGCCAAAGAAATGGTACTCTGACTATCACAACACAGTTGAACTCCACCTTACTGAATACCCAGCTCCTTGACTAAAGTTGTAAGTCACAATGCTTCCTTGGCAGCTTTTGCGATTGTCATATACTCTGATTCAGTTGTTAACAATGCAACCAGAGACTATACCATGGATCTCCAACAAATAGACCTTCCCACAAGGGTGAAAACATACTCTGTTGTAGACCTCTTGTCATCCAAGTCCCCTACATAGTCTACATCCACATATCCCACAACTGGCGAATCACTCTGTTGCCTGCCAAACATGACGCCATAGCATGAAGTATCCCGCAAGTATCTGAAAATCTACTCGACTACATCCCAATGTTGTCTACCTGAATTTGAAAGAAACTTACCACACTGACAGCTTGTGCCAGATCCGGTCTTGTACATCCCAATAGCATATACATTAAACACCCCACTGCACTAGCATAGGGGACGTTTAACATGTCACGAATATCATCATCTATCTTTGGGCACTGGGCGGCAAACAATTTAAAATGATTCGCCAACAGTGTACTTACTGATTTGGCATGAACCACGCTAAATCTCTTCAACACCTTCTACACATAGCTACCTTGAAATAACCACAATCTCCCTACAACTCTGTCCCTACGAATCTCCATCCCAAGAATCTTCCTAGCCGCACCCAAATCCTTCATGTCAAACTCTTTATTCGACAAAGTTTTCAACTGATTTACCTCAGTCATATCCTTCGCAACAATCAGCATGACATCAACATAAAGTAACATAAAAATGAGTGAAGCCTCAAGACTCTTCACAAAAACGCAACAATCATACTCACATCCCCTGTAACCTATCTGGATCATATAGGAGTCAACATTTGTACCATTGCCTCGGAAACTACTTCATCCCGTAAAGTGATTTCTTCAGTTTACAAACTAAGTGTTCCTGTCTAGGTTGACTAAACCCTTCTGGTTGTACCATGTAAATCAGCTCCTCCAAATCACCATGGAGAAACACTATCTTTACGTCCATTTGCTCCAAATGCATATCAAAATGCGTCACCAATCCCAACACTACTCTAATGGAAGTGTGTCTAACCACAGGGGAGAAGATTTCATCATAATCAACTCCTTTATTTTGCGAGTAAACCATTGCTACTAACCGAATCTTGAACTTCTTTCCTTCCTTTTCTGATACTGTTTCTTTGCATTTTATCGCCCTCTTGCCTTCTAAAAGCTCCACCAACTCCCATGTCTAGTTCTTATGCAGTGATTTCATCTCCTCCACCATAACACCCATCCATCTACTTTTCTCTTAGCTGGGAATCGCCTCTTGAAAAGTAGTAGGATCTTTGCCACAGGTAATGAGAGCATAAGACACAAGATCATCAAATACATACCTAGGCGGTGGCCTAATAGTGCGTCTGGTTCTATGTATAGCTATACTAGGACCTTGCTGGTTTCCCAAGTTAGAACTCCATGCATTATGAACATTTTCATCACTGCTCCGAGTCTCTAACTCCACTTGCACCACATGCTCATTTCTGCACAAATTTTCTGACACGTTTTTCTCTTCTTCCTCTTGAGTACACTGCAACATGGATTTTTCTCATCAAAAATCACGTCTCTACTGCTCACCACCTTGTTTGCCATTGGATCCCACAGCTTGAACCCTTTAACACCTTTCTTATATTCCAGAAAAATGCACAGTCTAAACTTTACAACAAGCTTTGATCTCTCCTCACTAAAAATGTGTACATAGGTTGGACATCCAAACACTCTCAATCGGAGTAGTCTACCGCATTATCTGTCCACATCTCATCTACAACTTTCTCATCTAGTGATGCCTTAGTGATCAGTTAACCAAGAAACACGTCATACACACTGCCTCTATCCAGAAGTTCTTTGCAAGCCCTACATTCAACCTAAGACACCGAGCTCTTTTAGCTAGAGTTCGATTCATCCTTTCCATCACACCATTATGTTGTGGTGTCCTACATACTATGAAATGTCTCCTTGCTCACACAACTCCATGAATCTCGAATCAATGTACTTGATTCCATTGCTTGACTTGAGGCATTTAATCCCCCTCTCGATCTAGTTTTCCACCTCAGTTTTCCAAAATTTGAACTTGGCAAGCGTCTCCGACTTGTGCCACATGAAGTACACCTAGACCTTTCGAGAGTAATCATCTATATAACTCATAAAGCACATATGTCCATCCCGGGATGCTACCCTCACAGGCCCCCAAACATCTGAATTAATCCAGTCAAGAATACCCTTCGTCATGTGAGTGACTGTTTTGAACTGCACCCTATTCTGCTTTTCAAGAACACTATACTTGCATAAATTCATCCTACATGTTTTGACACCATTCAAAAGATTTCTCTTATGAATTTCCTTCATCCCACGCTCTCCCATATGCCCTAACCACATATGCCACAAAAGAGTATTATCTAACTCAGAATCTGCAACTCCAGCTCCACCTACAACTATAGTACCCAACAGTGCATAGATATTTCCCGCTAACTTCTATCCCTTTATCACCGTTAAGACACCTTTACACACCTTCATTACCCTACTTTTAGACTTGCGACTAAATTTGTTACAATCCAAAGTATCCAATGAAATCAAATTCTTCCATAGATCTAATATATGCCTAACATCACATAATGTTCTCACAACACCATCATACATTTTAATTTTGATGTTTCCTATTACAACAATTTTGCATGAAGCATCGTTTCCCATTAGAACAGATCCAAAATTAACGAACATGCATGTACTGAACCATTCTTTATTTGGTGCCATATAATAAGAGCATGTTGAATCTAGCATCCAAAAATCCGTGAGGCTATCTAAACCCAATGAAAGAGAAAGCATATCACCATCACCGCTCTCTGAGTCTCCTTCTACTGCATTCACCGATTTTGAAGAACCCTCTTGATTTTCTACATTCCCATTCTTCCTTTCCGAATATTTTGGTTTTATGTGCCCCTTTTTCCCGCACTTAAAACATCGTATGTCTTTCTTCCTGGACTGCGACCACGACTTACTACTACTCGATCCGCTCCAGAACTTGCTTCTCCCACGTTCCTAGTTACCCTTCACTTTGTGAAATCTCATCGTTGGCCTTCTTTCTTTGATGAAAACCTAGCAAAACGCTTGTAACCTCTTCCAAATTCAAGGTTTCTTTTCCCCATGTTAGAGTTGTAACCAAATTTGTATACATATGAGACGCAAGTAGGGAATTCAATAGAATCAACGCCTTGTCTTCTTCCTCGAACTGCACATTAACCCACATCGAATCGCTTATAATTTGATTGAATACTTTGATGTATTGGTTCAAATCCGAACCCTCCGCCAACTTAGGCCAAAACAATTTCTGCTTAAGATACAACTTGTTCGTTAAAGACTTGGACATATACCAACGTTCCAGTTTCTGCCAAACAACCACCAGAGATTCCTCATCCATGACGTGATGCAACACGTCATCAGCTAGACAAAGTCTAATAGTCGTGATAGCCTTCGCTTTCAACGCCTTCCAACTTGTTTCGTCCATGCCTTCCGATTGACTTCCATATAATGTCTTCACCATACCCTACTGCACTAACAAATCCTTAACCCTTCTCTGCCTTAGTTTGAAGTTTCAAGATCCATTGAACTTTACAGAAGAAATTCTAGAAGCCATTGTAACCAAATGCTTTAATACCAATTTGTTGTGCAAATGAATGCGCAGCGGAAAACCGAATCACACAATGCAGCAACCAACGATGAAATGTACAGAAAAGGCAATCACGCAGATTATATGAAAGCAATATAACAATGACATGAAGAATTACATGGTTCGGCAATGCTTACATCCATAGGAGCAAACGGCTGTGAATTTTCACTATCTTGTGTCCAAAGACATAGAGTTACAACATACATGTACATATAACCCTCTCGGAGGTTTTCCCCCCGAAACCCAACCTATATAACTTCCCAATTCAAAATTTGAAAATCAGCACTGAGTAACCACGCAAAACCATCAACGGTTTCAGACATATTGTCGACGATTTAATGCCGAGACCAAACAGTCGATATAACACTGCAAATCCATCGACTATTTCTTCTGCACCTAAACAAAAATGTCGACGATTTCAAGCAAACCATCACCGGTTTCTTCTTGCAAGTCAACTTCACTGTTTTTCTACCATGTTTTCTTTGTACATGCGTTTCACTCAACATATGAGTCGCATATTACAATAGTTCTAGATGGACTAGGGCAATGAGTCACAAATATATGTACAGCATTTCATATTTATTTAAAAATAGTTTCTTTGATATTAAGATAGAAATCAAATATTGTAACAGTGCACAAGGATCCCACATCCAATGACGAAACCACCTTAAATAAAATATATAAATCAAATAAACACATACACACCATAGTTGCTAGAATCTTACAATTCAAAATTCGATTCATATAATTTGTATTGGTTCCATAGCAATTCAATTCAAATCATATTAGCAAATCTAAAAATAAACTGAATTGTTGTCGAATCTATTGATTCACCTTGTGAATATGATGAATAAATCCAATCCATCAATTCAAAAAATTCTAGAGCTATCATATCCTGACATATCTGACTAGTTTTAAACTTCAAAAAAACATTTCTTTTTTTTTTTAATTGCTTTTATGTTTACACAATTACCTTCGGTTCCTTGTCTAAGTCAATTATGTTCCAAAAAGGCAAGAAAATAGAAATTTAGGTCTTATGTTGCCTTCACAAAACCATTCTTCACTCTAAGAGGATTATAGTGTTTCGATATTGGGAAAAAGCCCAAATTTAATTATAGTGTTTCAATAGTGCTCTTTTAGTAGTTTGTTCAATTATTATTTTTTTAGCTTAATTATTTTTTTATTTTTATCTGAGAAAGCATATGAATTCAAAAGTTCAATTTTTTGTGATTTTTCTTGATTGCTTCCCTTAAGCAGCATAAAATTCATATTTTTATTAATATTTCCCAACTCATTCCCTTACTTTTCATTTGATTGGGGAAAGCATACACGTGAAAAATGATTTTTTATTGCCAAAATTAAATGTATTTTATTATTTTGCTTGTTGATCACATATCAATATGTGCATGCCATCTAGAATTGATTTTATAAATTTTGTGGTGAATCTTACGATTCAATATGATTCTCGATTCCCAAATTTCAAATTTTGATTCACGATTCAAATCTCAATTAATGATGCACATACAGAAAAACACACACAGATATACAAATGCATTTTGCAGTTTCTGCCATCCAAACAAAAACACAGCTATCCCACTCCTTGATGTGGAAATTAATGTCAATGAGATCCAAAAAAGATGACAAATTACGCTTCACAGCTCAATCGCCAACAAACAAAGCAGAGAAGTTATTTGCAACACCACCCCCACAAAAAAAAACCACCCCATAATAATAATAATAACAACAACAACAACAACAAAGACAAAGAAAGGACCAATTAACCAAGATTTTGAGTTGCCTCAACAAACCCAACAAACATGGCCTCTCAAGTAGCTGTACAAACAAAAAGTCAAACTACTCAGGATCACTAGGCTGCAAAACAGCTTTCAAGGAAAGATATCTGCCTGCTGCAACTTGGCAACTTGTAGAAGGTTCTGACACTATATCCACTGTAGGTTCTGACACTATCCACTGCCCTTCCTACCCCTTCAAACAATCCTATCCTCAGACACTTCTCGTAATCACATACCCAGAGGTCTAGCCAAAAGCTCCACCATGTTACCAACCTCCTCAAATCCTCTAAGAAACCAAATAGATGAAACCAATCTTTCAGAAGGAAATTTGACCAGATCAGACAACAATTCTCCCCCCACCAGCCATCTGAAACTCAGGTAGACATCCTTTGAAGCCACATCTTTGCACCAGATGTGCCAACCAAAATCAAACTCTATTCCCATTCACCACAAGACAATGAACTTTCAGATGTCACCCACGACTTCATTAAAGCAGTTCAACCGATTTCCATATTTAACACTATATCTCCCTCCAAAAATAAACTTTTGCTGCACATTGCTAAAGCCACAAAAGGATAGTGTGAACCTTAAAAATAAAAATAATAAAATAATAAAAAGCTGCTCTCCCTTCCCATAAACAAGAATTGTATCACCAGCAAAGTCCGAGATGGTAACCCAGGCCCACAACTGCCAACCCACGTCAAAGTCCTTCAAAAGACTAACAAATACTGCAAGTCACCAACCTGCTTGAAGACTCCATTATCACAATGAACAGAACTGGGGAATGGACCACGTCCAATAAGGCTTGCAGAACTTCTAATCAATATTTTTAAATTTAACAAGGGGGAGTTAATGCAGTGAGGTCCCTCAGCTCATACAGCAAGAAATGCAAGCTCCAACAACAGGACAAGCCTCTAAAGGTCATGGCAAGCAATTGAGGAGTTCACCCAAGTTTTGGCTTAATAAACTTGCAGAAATTACAAACCACAGCCAACCCAAACACCAGCCACCAAGGCATCTATAGATTCTATACCTGAAAATGAATTACACAAATTTAAATAAAATTCAGCATATTTAAAAAATTTAATAGTTTTTTTTTTAATATGCAAATAAATCCAAAATTGTTTGTATTTAAAGCTTTGACAAGTTGAGTTTACCTGACCATAAATCATTTGGATACAAAAGCTCAGTGTCTAGTTGGCATTTGGCTAACTGCATCCCAATCGAAAGACACGTATTCTGATGGCAGTCTTCAATTTTTCAAATATCCTAGCAAGTGCTGTTTCCATTAACATGACTTCAAATTTAACATATTTCTAATGGATCTTGTGCATGTACACTGCGCAAGTGCGCATAGCATCATCTTTTTATCCCTACCCTTGAGTGGATCATATAGACTCACAACCACATTCATTTAACAGGCATTAGCTGAGAAATTCAACTTAGAATAAGCCAGATCTAACCCCAGTCATACTAGGCAAGGCCCTACTTTTCACAAATGAGGCCAGTAATTAGGTCTAATAGTAATTAGGGCTTCAAATCATTTTGTGCTGCAGTCCCTTAGAGTGACTGCCAAGGGATAATTTCTTTTTTTTTCCCCCTTTTTTTGAGAGAGAAATTTTATTAAGAGAAGAAAGAATAAACAAAGCGAATAAGAAATCCTCCTAAACAAAAGAAAAAAGCAAAAAGAAGAAGAAAAAGAACACATGCAAGAAATATATATATATATATATATATATATATATATATATATAAAAATCAGGCTTACAAAGCCTTCCAATCATGCTAAAAATAAAAGAAATTCACACTACCAAAACAACCTGATAAAAAATGACATTGATCTTTTAATCAATGCCCTGATAGTGCTGCTAAGTAAGTTCTAATTGAGGTGGAGGCATCAGGATGGTGACTATTTTGTAAGATTATCAGGATTTTATTTTCACAAAATTGTGAAGGTTTCATAAGTATCCTGGTGAAGGCTAAGGGATCCCATAATGAGGTGCAGGGACTGTATTTATGAATGTGAAATTATCATGCAGAGAAAACTACTATGAGCTACATTGTGATTTTTGCCCCAACTCCACATAAATTCATGTGAAGATCTTGTACTCTTGTGAGATGCTTTGATTAGGAATGTTTGCTATCAATGATCACTGCTAGATGGGCTTCAAAATTGGATTAATTCCAGGAGAGTTTAGTAAGGTATCTCTGATCATCCTTGTAATTTAAATGGCCCCATTGTATTTTGGTGGCACCGTGGCACTGCAGCTGGAAAGTTTTCATCCTAAATGAGGTAATTAAAGAACATGAGTGACTTTATGGCATTAAATGGCATATATATAATGCCATTTTAAGTTTAAAGGGTCTATGTTCTATACAATCTTTTCTTAGATGACCGCCATGTTTCTACAATGGGCCCTTTCAAGATGATTGTTTTCTACCAAAGGACGTTGCATAATTGCAATAAGGCACTTCATTTCTATTGAACATTCTGATACACCCTAATAAAATTTTATAATGGGGCTACCAGAATATTATGAAGTAACAATTTATTGCTTTGGTAGGTGTACATCAACTATCAAGGATCTGCTTTAAGCCCTTATCTTTTTGCTTTAGTGATAGATGAAATGACTAAAAATATCAAAAATGAGATTCAATGGCGTATGTTGTTTTTAGATGATATTCTTGATTGATGAAACTAAGGGTGGAGTAGAATCTAAGTTAGAATTATGGAGAGAAGCTTTAGAATTTAGAAGCTTTAGGATAAGTAGAAATAAGACAAAATATATGAAATGTAATTTCGGTAATAGTAGGAGGAATATTAGAGACAAACTTAAACTTGATGATGAAAAAATCAATAGCACTAGTAGATTTCGATACTTTGGATCTATTATGCAAGCTAAAGGAGAAATTGAAGATGTAATACATAGAGTTAAAGCTGGATGGGTAAAATGGAGAAGTGCTTCGAGTGTACTTTGTTTTTGTAGAATACCCTTAAAATCAAAAGAGAGGTTTTACAGGACGGCTGTAAGAGTAGCTAAGCCATATGGATCAGAATGTTAGGCGACTAAGAAACAACACATTCAAAAAGTAAAAGTTACCGAAATGAGAATGCTTAGATGGATAAGTGGTATAACATTAAAAAATAAATTAAAAAATGAACATACTCGTGGTAAGTTAGGCATAGCTCCTCTAGAAGATAAGATAAGGGAAGGACGAATCAGATGGTCTTGGCACTTGCAACATAGGCCACATATTCCACCAGTGAGGAAGAGTGAATTAGTTACCATGAGGGGTAGTAGAAGGGGTAGGAGTAGACCTAAAATAACTTGGAATGAGATAGTAAGAATTTAGTATCCCTGAATTTGTCGAAGGAAATTGTCCATGATTGCATAAATTGGTAAAAATGGATTCATGTAGCCGACACCACCTAATGGGGCTTAAGGTGGTTATTGTTGTTGTTTAACAATTGATTGCTATTGCATATTTTGTTCAAATAACCTTTTTATTGGTTTTTACTTGTGCTTTTGTACTTTTTGTTATTTTTTGTTTTCCTTGCTTCATTTGTATGCACATTATAGCTTCAAATATGGAGTTAAGTAAATGATAAGAATATTGAAACAAAAGATCTATTGGATAAACTATGCTTGAGATTAACTACTCTCTAAGGTCATGGAAAGGATCGGATTGCCATGTGGCCATGACAATAGTGTAAAGAAGAGAAAAGGGGGCAAGAAAGAACAGAGAAACTTAAAAAGTGCTTCATTAGCTATGACATGGTGGTGATTTTTTGGCAGTGTCTTTTGCTAGTTTTGGGAGGAAAAATGAAAAGGCAATGCTTTGGAAATGTGCTTTTTTGTAGTCTTTTGAGGGTTGTGGATAGTGCGTAATGCACGCAGTTTTCTAGGGAAGAAGTCTTCTCTATTGCTAGTTCAGGAAAAGATACATTGTTTGGCTTCTCTTTGGTGTGTAGGACAATGGAATTCTAAGGGGGTGAAATTTTCTTATATTCAGCTGAATTGGCATTATGTGTTGGAGCGTTAGTTCGTGCTGGCTTTTTTCTCTTTTTTCCTTGAATCTTTAGGTTGGTGCTTCGTGTTTTTGATCTGGATTTTCCATCCTTTGTCAAGGAGATGTCTTATTCTCCCAGCTTTATATTCTTATTCTATCAACGAATTCTTCTTCTATTATCAAGCAAAAAAAAACTATGACATGGTGGTTCTTAAGAAGTGTTTAATAAGTAATTGTAATTTGTTTGTTTTTTTTTTTAGGTTTTATTTATTCTTTTCTTGTTTAGCTTTAAGGAGTTCTTGTTCTTTGTTAGCTTGTAATTCTTTTTCTTTTTCTTCTGCAAAAGAAGCATTAAAATGGAGTGCTATAGGCATGTTTCATTCCCATTCTAAGTTTGTCAAAGTAAAGAGGAAATAAGGCAACCCTACTCAAAAGACTAAAGTAATTAGGGGTAAGTAGGAATACCGAAAAGATGAGAAAATAAGTGTAATCCTACTGCTAGACCCAGGTAAGATAAAGGCTATTCCAACACTTGCTGATTGGCCAACATGCTACAAGCATAAGCTATTAGGTGGTGTGCCAATAATGTATATCAGGCTATGCAACACTACTATTAGCATGTGACATTTTCTCACACATGAAGAGGCAAATCCAACAAACTTGAATGGGTGCATAAACATGTCTAATATAACAGAAATACAGGGTAAGTCATAGATAGCAAGACTTGAAAGTCACAAATAACAAGACTTGACCCATGAGGACTTCCTTGGAAATCCAATACCATGTTAAATAATCAATTTATCTAGAAGTTCAAATTATTAGGTAATGGACCAACAAATTATTTAAGCGTGTGACACAAGCACCACCATCCTTAGCCGCATTAATCTTCAGCCATGGGAGTATGCTAAAAATTCTCATTTATGAAAGCACTCTCCAAAACTTTTCAACATTTGCCTTTTAAGAAAAAAAAAATGTATTAGCACATTGCAAATGAGAAATTTCTACATTATGTCCCTCCTTAAAGATCCTAGGTAAGCCCTATCTCTTGATTATGCATTGCTATCTCTTGATTATGCATTGCCATCCTGCCAAGCACATAACCACAAATTGAATAAATTGCGAGAAAGTGGATCATTTGATTGAAGCCATCTAGAAGTATTAAGCATATCCTTAGGCTCAACATGAACAATAACTGACCTTGAAACAAAAGAACTACAATCTTTGATCCATTTCCTGCGCCACTCACATAATCCCTTGTTCTAAAATGCTCTATATAATAAAAATAATCGTATCTTTAGCATTCTTAAAATCCAACTTAAAAACAATATCATGTTACCCCCTTTTATAGCAATTTTTCAACCACCATTTGCTACTAAAGCAACATAGAGAATCATTCTATCCTTGATAGAAGTACTCTGCAACATAGACACATTCTCACTTGAAATAGACTAACCTCTAAAGTAACACCTTAGCCAAATCTTGTATGGACTATCAACTATAATATTTTAATCTGCAAAGAGCTTTGCTTCTTAGGAACTAAGGCTATAAGCTCAACAAAAAAAGTGAACAAAGAAAAAAAGTGCTATGAAAGGGGAATTCTTTTTCTTTATCACCACCCCATTACTTTAAAACTGCTAAAAAAGAATTATGAGTTTGTACTTAATAACCTCTCTTCTATCTTTAAACGATAAATCATTAGTGAGACTATCTGAACATGGCATTTTATCCCTATATACTCCAAAAGTACCCACCTTAACTCCAGCTCCTCAGAAGGCCTCTCTAACGAGTTAAAGTTTCTTTCTAGTATGTTCACCATAGTCAACTCTCACTAGTCACAGTCCAATTCCTTCATAAAGCTCATCCTTCTCCTACTAGCAAAAACACTATTAATCACGCAACATTACTATTACATTTCACCATCCTCAACCAACCTCAGTTGATACTTTGTCCTCTAACTGACATTCTCTTTTAATAAAACCTCTTCCATTTGTCCTTCCATATTAACTGTATTCGCTCTAAGTCTCTAACCTCATCCATCTAGGATCTACTCTGACTTTTCTTGTTGACGATAAAAGAAAGAAGTACGAACTGCAGATAACAAGGCATCCTCCAAAGATGAGCCAAAAAAAAAAAAAGCTCCCAATCCCTTTGGAGATTCCCAAAGAATGTGCAAAAAAAGAAATGAGGAAAACAATTTTCTGATAACAAATGGGAAGAAGTTGTTCCGCATTAAAACTTCTTTTAGTTCTCTCAAGATACAAAGTCCAAATAATAGCATCCACAGCACAAGTCCATCACGCCACCCTTTTTTTTATTCTCCCAAACCCCAAAATCCCATTAGCATAAAGTCATCAACAATTAGCAGTGTTACCCACGCTTCACTAGATTGAGGGGAAAAGTGTGGGCTTTCTAATCCATGTCCTCTAGGTTTATTGGGTAATGGATCTTATTTGGCCGTCGAGCTTATGAATGGTGGGTTTGAGAGTAGGGGGTCTACAAGTACAGGAAGTGTGTTGTGGGCTTGCTGGGAGAGGTAAGGGCTCTTCTTAAAAATTTTGATCAACTTGGCCCATTTGGTGAACAATTTGCTAAGGGACTAAGGTAAATAGGCTAAGGGTTACAAAAGGAAACATTGTCAATAGGAGAGTCCCAGACATGATTTGAAGGGATCTCTCTTATAGGGCAGAGATATGGGTTACAAGGTGAATTGCACTTCAATTATATGGACGTTATGCCAATCATGAAGAGATAAGATTACTATTTGGCAATCTCTTATTCGAATGTAGCAAGTCTTTTTCCAGAAGCCTCTTTCAAAATCAGAATGTCGGAATGTTAGGAGCTGGGGCCAAGCAACCTATCAAAGGTCTCAATGCTAATAGATCAAGTTTAAATACCGATATTAATGCTCATAATGTATAGATGTCCAGTAATTTTTGTAATGAGGTGGTTAAGAAACCTTAGGTGGAGCGGGAGATGCAATCAAATGGATGCCAGATAGGAAAGGTTTGGCTATGAATCACGCCTAGAGGTAGTGGGTAATTTTGGGGAAAGCAAGAATGGAAAAGAAAAGCTCGATTGGCAAAGGGAGGGAAATGTATGAAAAGTTTGCTTCTTAATAGTCAAATGAATTCTAGTATGGAGGGAGGAAAATTTTTAAAAAATAGATAATGCTGGAAAGTTTTATATCGAGGAACCTCATAATTGTTCCAAGTCTTAAATAAAGGATGAAATTATTTTCTAGAGGAATAAAAGAAATGGGGGAATATTTTGGAAAAGGAGAATGAGGATGATATTGTCTTGGTTAAGGACGAAGACATAAAAGATAGATGGTGAAGTTACTTTAATAAGTTGTTTAATGAAAACCAAATAGAAGGCTTAAACTTAGAATTGACAAATGAGGAAAAGACTAAAAATATGAGATTTATTCACAAAATTAGAATTACTGAAGTTAAGTTGCACTAAAACAGATGAAAAATGGAAGTTAGAACTGGATAACATCCCAATAGAAGTTTGGAAATGCGTAGGTGATAACTGAATTATATGGTTAACTAATTTATTTAACACAATTATAAAAACTAAGAACATGCTAGATGAATGGAGGAAAAACACTTTAATACCTATATACAAAAATAACGGAGATATTCAAAATTGTAATAACTATTGTAGAATTGAACTTATAAATCATACAATGAAACTGTGGGAAAGTGTAATTGAACAAAAAATCAATTTGGTTTTATGCCTGAGAGTTCTACTACCACAACAGCTATATATCTTTTAAGAAGATTAATGAATAAGTTTAAGGAAAAGAAGAGGGGCTGACATATGATATTTATTGACTTAGGGAAAGCATATGATAGGGTACCTAGGGAAGTTCTATGGTGGGTTTTGGGAAAAAAAAGGTGTATGTAGTAAGTATACTGATGTCATTAAAGATATTTATAATGGAGTTATGACTAGTGTAAGGACTATAGATGAAGAAACTATAGAATTTCCAATCACCATAGGTGTATATCAAGGATCTGCTTTAAGCCCTTATGTTTTTGCATTAGTGATGGACCAACTAACTAAGAGCATTCAAAATGAGGTTCCATGGTGTATGTTATTTTCAGATGATATTGTATTGATTGATGAAACTAGAGACAGTGTAGAGGCTAAGTTAGAATTATGGAAAGAAACTTTGGAATCTAGAGGCTTTAGGATAAGTAGAAATAAGACAAAATATATGAAATGTAATTTCAGTAATGATAGGAGGAATATTGGAGACAAAGTTAAACTTAATGATGAAGAAATAAATAACACTTTTAGATTTCGATACCTAGGATCTATTATACAACTTGAAGGAGAAATTGAAGATGATGAAATGCATAGAGTTAAAGAAGGTTGGGTAAAATAGAGAAGTGCTTCAAGTGTGCTTTGTAATCACAAAATACCCATAAAATTAAAAGGGGAGTTTTATAGGACGGTTATAAGCCCAATTATGCTATATGAATCAGAATGTTGGACGACGAAGAAATAAAATATCCAAAGAGTAAAAGTTGTCGAGATGAGAATGCTTAAATAGATGAGTGGTATAACACTGAAAGATAAATTAAGGAAAGAACGTATTTGCGGTAAGTTAGGTGAAACTCCTATAGAAGATAAGATAAGGGAGGGACAACTCAGATGGTTTGGGCACATGCAATGTAAGTCACATAGTGCGCCAATGAGGAAGAACAAGTTAGTTAGTGTGGGGGATAGTAAAAGGGGTAAGGGTAGACCTAAAATAACATGGAATGAGATAGTGAGTAAGAATTTAATAGTTCTGAATTTGTCAAAAGAAATGGTACATGATCTCATAAATTGGAGGAAAAAGATTCATATAGCCAACCCCACCTAGTAGGACTTAAGACTTGATTTTGTTGTTGCTGTTGTAGAGTACGTATGTTAGTGATTTTGTGTGTGATTATTCTATTGTTGGATGAGATTCGTGAAAATATGGATTATATTTCCGCTTCTCCTGATGCTCTTGGGGATATTTCTTATGCGCCCCTTCAGCACTTGAAGATTTAGAGGATGTTTCTATCTTTGAGGAGGGGGGACTAGGTGTAGACTTGGCTGTGTTTAATGGGTTATTACCTATTAGTGCACTGAATGTCGGTGCTCAAAAAATTCTAGATGATGTGGGAATGTAGCTGACTGTCGAATGACCCTTTTGACCACAATTAAAGTACTCAACTAGAAAATTCTAAATGTATTTAAGGATCAGGTGGCTCAGCTGAAGCAGGAAGTAACTCTATTGGAGCTATTATTTACTTGCAAGTATCCTTCATACTTGCCCTTCTTTCTTGGTACTCCAAGCAAAGGCAATTGCTTGATGAATTAATTGAGCTAAAGTTTTTGGACTGCAATTCATTTTGTAATCCATACTAAGGTACCACAATGTGCCAGAACACACTGTCGTTCAAAGTCATCTAGCAACCAATTTATAGAACTCAAGCTTATAGCTTTATCATGTCGAGTCAGTGGCAATGCAGCCAAATTGTAGCACATCTCTTGCTCATAATTGACCAATGCCTGAGACAACGTATAAGATTCCACTCAATCATGGGAGCTTCCCTATGAAGTTGTCATTGATGAACTAGTCTATGCCATTAACTATATGCAATGCTCTTAACACAAATAATTGCATTGCCATCCTTCTCTTCCAACTCAATGCCTTGGTAGATAGCATCTTTACAATTGGATCGAGCTGACTGAAAAAGAACTTGGGATTTTCCTTCACCTGTGAACTCGGATGCATATGTAATCTTCATTCCATAGTTCTACTTGCTAAAGACTTGCACCATAGTAGGTGTATTACCGATACAAACAATAGTTGGGGTATTAGATGGAACATCAGTATTCTCTTCTGTTTTCCATCAAGAAACTGAACATCTTGGACTCAAAAGCATCAAACTTGGAGACAAATACATCAAACTTACGGTAAAGTTGCTTTTGAAAAGTAGCAACCTGAGAACTGAGACAGGCTACTTTTTTTATTTTTCTAATTGATAAAAAAAGGATTTGTTAAAAGGGCATCAAGGGGATGCCAAACTGTAGTACAAGAAATCAAGCACTCTGTAGGGTGTCACAAAAATAAGAAATTACATTAAACTCATTTGCTACAAGCTAACTGGTAACTGCATAAATCACTGCTCTTCGCTGAACTAAAGCATCGAGATTGAATTTTTGAAAACCCTTATGTCCCTCTCTTTCCATGCACACCAAAAATTGCAAGAGGAATGAGAGACAAAGCCTTACTATTTTCCTTTGTTGCCCAAATCCCTCCTCCAAAGCCCAGAGCTCCCCTCCCACAGATCTAGCGGTAACCCACCTACGTTCAAAAAGAGTCAAAGCCACACTCTAATGAGTTCTAGTCCAAGGGCGATGGTGAAGGGTATTGTCAACTGATTCGCAATCAACCATGCAAAGGGCACATCTTTTGACAATGGAGAACACCCTTCTCTGCAAGTTGTTTAGGGTCAAGATCTTACCATAAGCTACTTCCTAGGTTTAAAAAAAAAAAAACCTTTTTTGGGGCAGCTGTCTTCAATAATTGAGACCACGGGGAGTGAATGTAGATTGATTCTCGGATTAAAAAAAAAAACATTGTAATAAGATATGACAGTGAAGACCCCTTTCTTGTCCAAGGACCAAACAGAAAGGTCTTGAGTGTTTTGAAGCTAGATCTAGTAAAGATGACTGTAGAAATCAGTGAGTTGGTCAAGTTCCCAATCTTCCACATTTCTATGAAAAGGGATATCCAGAAAAACCCCAGTAATGATGCATGAAGGCACTGACTAACGCAAGCATCTCTATCACAAACTATTTTGTAGATGGCTGGAAATAATACATTGAGAGCCTCCAGATAAATCCACACATCATGCCAAAAAACTAAATGTTGTCTTCAACCCCCATCTGAAATCTAATAAAGGAGAAAAAGTCATTCCAAACTCTCCTAATGTATTTCCACACCCCTGCTCCATATGGTCCTCTGCCAATCGGGAAGGTGCACCCATTGCACTAAAGCCCATATCTTATTGCAACAATTTTCCACCGAAGATGATCCTCTGAGACAAGCTACCTTAGAGGTTAGGTTAATTCATTTATCTACTTTTCCACTCTGCCCTTCTGCTTTTACATCTAAAACATTTTTATTAATGAGCTCAAATTGATCCCTTACCATGATAGAAAAGTCTGGATTTTTTTGCAGTATATCTGAATGCAAGGGTCACTGAAATTCCATAATCTGCCTCAACTTATTGCCTAACAGATTCAATTTTAAACAGACACAGACCAATTTATCACTGTCTGAAGCAAAATTTTGGGGCTGGATTCCATTTTCTTGAAGACAAAATTAAAATGTGTTAAGGATCAAATTTACTGAAACAGGAGTAGAACTTACTGACTTTCTAGTCAATTTCTTGCATTGAAAGTTAAACTCTCTTGAGTTGTAACCAATCCGGGACTAACTGTAAGGGAACAACAAGCACAATAGTTGAACTCAAATAGGTGAGGGACACACTTTTCAGTTGAAATAGTCTTGTAATGCTTGACAAACAAGGAAAATAATTTTAGAATCCTAATAAACTAAAATACTACTTTCCTAAAGAGAGAATAATAACATCCTAGAATCCAAAAGATGGTACTCAAATAAAAATAACCAAAATAAATAAAAGGGAATTAACAATAATACCATGCTTGCATACCATACCATGCACCTGCCTTGGAATCCTTCCCATCCTAATTTCTACCCTAACAGACTCATTATCATCAATCCTAAAGCATCCATAAGGGAGTGCACATATTGGTTGCCTCTATCATTCCCTAGGTTACGGTTGTAGGTAATCCCTTAGCTCCATTCTTCCCCTGACACGGGTGTTTTGAGAATCAGCATTAACCAGCTAAGGAGCAACAAGTATAATGCTCACAGGATCTTATGTGCCTGACTGTTACAATCCCATGTAGACTGGTCAACAGCACTAGGGCTCGTTGAAGTAGAAGAATTAATAATAAAAGAGTTTGTTACAGAAACATAATCATGAATTCAAGAAGAATAAATAAATAAAAAAAATGGAGAGGCCAATTCTGGACAACTATGTTGGCTATAAATTCCCCCATCACTAATACCTTGCTGTACCAATGAATGTGAAGTTGAAAACCATCAGGTGTAGCACCATCCTTGTCCATTGTCAACCAAAAAGCCATAGTAAGAGCCTAAAAATGCCACCACGTGTAGCATCATCCCCCACCACCAATAAGAAGGCCAATCGTAAGAGCAAGGATGAACACAATCCTTCATCGATGCTGTGCAGTACTCCAAACTGATCTCCCTCAATTAATCTACTTGCAACACCCTCCTCCCTCTTTCCATGAACATCAAATTTCTGCTTCATTGGACATTATCTCTATTTCATCCACAAATTAACCTCCGAAAGAAACCGGAGCACCTTCTCCTGGGAAAATCCAGCAGCTTCCTCTGATTATGAACTTTCAGTGCTGTTGACATCCTTCGACAAGTCATTCTGATTTGCTGGAGTAACATCTGAAAGTCGTCGCTGATTCAAAGAAGAGGAAGGGCAGAGAGTGCCTCCTTTTTTCCTAACTCAGGATAGTTAGACAATTCCTGAGAATCTTTCTTATTTGTTTATTTATTGAGCCTAGCAAATACAGTTCTATACATAGTTTATTACCATACAAATTTATAAGAATTATTATTGAAATATGTTTTATTTCTATATGAATTGGTGAATACAAATCTAAAATAACAGTTATAAGACAGGTAATAATTACAATTACTAAAAGTTAATTTAATATGGTAAATTACAAAACCTTGGAATTTGACACGCTTAAAAAGGAATGGTGTTGCTCAGCTGCATTTACTGTATGCACATACAAATGCTCACGTGCATGAACATGTGCATTATATACATGGGAACACAAGCATGCACATTCACATGCACTACCATGTGCCCATGCTTGTCATGGACTGGTGGATTCACATGCATGTGCATTCACCTATAACATATAAGCACGTATTCAGACATACAATGAGATCAAGAACCATGCACACATGCACAGGCATGCATGCACACAGGTAAAACACATATGCCTAGACATATGTACTCAAGAAAATAGTTGCGGAATTGGACGAGAAGATTAAGGCAGGCTGGGAGACAAACCCCTTGTTATTGTGATTGATACCAACATTTCAGGCTCCCAGAAGTCGGGTGCTTCTTAGGTGCTGGGCCTCACCCTTGTTAAGCCTAGTTGAACTCAAAAAAGATCCTAATGCAACTTGGCCTTTAAAACAATTCTTAATCAAAGGCCAATTACTATGCTGCTTTTATCCATCCAATTGAATTTTAAAAATTGGGCAGAGAATATTCTGTACTAAATTGAATTCCTATCATAGAGGAATCTCACAGTTGGAAAACCTCATGAACTCCTTCTCCAAACTTTTGTGGCTTGCCATCTTGATTTTGATTTCTAGAACATATGGAGAATCTATTTCCATTCATATCAAGAAGGTAATCACAATCAAAGTATTTGTTTCCTGATTTTCCCTTACGTGATTCTTTGTCATGCCAAATTAAAAAATAATACATCTGGGCCAAACTTCTAAAAGTGCTTCAGGAAAATCAATAAAAATGTTCCTAATCACCCCATTGTCATATTCTACAAGATAAGGAAAAGAACGAAACCAAATACTCCACAATATTTTGGAAAACTAAATTTGTTGATGGCCTAAAGCAAATAAAAAACCACAAAAATGGCTGTTTTGATCCCAAAAAAATGATAAAACTTTCTTCCCTTATCTTCAACCCCAACTCAAAGAAGGCAATGAAGGTGAAGGGTAAGGATGATTTCAAAAACACAGATTATGCAAGAAAATAAAACAAAATAAACACCATCTTTCCTCTTTACTTCAATAGAGAACATTTCTATGGAAAAAAATAAAATAAAAATTTTGCAGGTAAAGATACTTGCCCAAAATAATTTGAACATAAATGATGAAAATTCATCAATCTCTAGTTTAAATAGTCAATGAGATAAATTATGTTAAAACTTGATATACATTGTTGGCCCACAACTTGATAGTTTAAGCTTTTAGATGAAATGGTAATTTGACATGGTATCAGAGTTGGTTACCAATAGGTCCTGAGTTCCAGTCTTGTTACCTATGTTTATTGTGTGGCATTTAAAAAATTATTATATTCCTTGTAATGGATGTTGTCTATCATGTGTTTATTTCTCCACATGCTAGCAGGTTGCATGTGCGAGGGAGTGTTAAAGCTTGATATACATTGTTGGCCCATAACATAATAGATTAAACTTTTTAAGTAACTTAATAACCTAACAATGTTAAAATAATAATTTTCCATTGACTTCTTTGTTTTGTTAAAAAGAAAAAAAGAAAAAAGGCGATGGAGGACCACCAATGGAGAATTTTAGGTGCTTATATTTCTATAGCTCTAGAAATTAGGATTTTATTTTAGTGTAGAGAGATTCTAGTTATTATAGAAGTTTAGTTAGTTTAGGGTGATTTTGGGCATTATAACTATTTTGAAGCTATTTTGTTTGTTTAGTTGTAATGTTGAATATATAAGAACTTTACTTCTGCATTGTATTAGACAGTTATCAAATTTTAAAATTCTGAACTGCTTCCAGTTTCCCTCTCCCTCTCTCTTGTGCAGCCCTCTCCCTTTTCTTCTTCCACTTCTTCTACTTCTTCTTCTTCTGTCCTCTCTCCGTTTCTTTCTGTGCTCTGTTTATATTTTCTGTCCTGCAACTTCTGTCCCAAATTTCTGTTCTGTCTTGCTGCTTCTCTCTTCTTCTCCTTTCTTCTCCCTGCTTCTCTTCCTCTTCCTATTTCTCTCCCTCAATTCTCCCTTCGATTTCTTTGTTTTACATAGAAGGACATACAGGACAATCAAACATGGAAATATACAAGAAAAATTTTACAAAACATGGCGAACTTCTCTCCTATGAACACCATCGTTGCCCGCAAATTATACAAAAGGGCAGATTCCCTCACAAAGCAGATCACAAAGCTGGTCCTATGAACCCACCAGACCACCATCTCTACAACCTAAGCCAAGTAAATAGAGTACCAGAAGCATCCACGCACTAGTCACAAAATTATACATGGCACCCGCTGACCCAATACATCCAATTTCAACACCCCAGCCCACACCCTCCCCTCTAACACATCTCGAAGGGCGGACAAATATTTACAGATTAATGTGCAAGCCAAATTACCCTCAGGTGTGATAAATCCAAAATGGAACTTAGTACGCGATCTGAACACAGAGTAATAGTTCAAGCAACATAATAAAGCCAAAAATAAAATGAAGAAAATGGAAACTGAAATGCATACATGAGAAATTATCAAAATTCAAACTTCACCGAATGAGCACAACAAATTAACAGAATGCAGAACACTACGAAGACGAAAAAATAACAATAAAAAAGAAACGTGCAGAGAGGATCGCCTTACCAAAACCCTAAAAAGGATAATTGAGAGAATTTCAGAGTCGAAATCGGTCATCGAACGTACCTGAATGTAAGGCGATATTGTGTCGCGTCGATCGAGATGAGAAAGAAAGCGACTACTGGTTGATTTAAATGCTCTCCTAGAACTTGGAATGCGTGAGAGAGAGCAGACGGAGGGTCCGGAGTCAGACAAGCGAGAGAGAGACAGTGTGTCCGACTTTTGCTCGCGTGAGGGACTCACGTTCGCGAATAGGGCTCCGCGTGGAGCGTAAGAGCCTACCAGGGTTGCCCGTCTAGCGGGCCGGTGACCACCACCCACCCCCTTCCTTTTTCTGGAATGCTACGGAGTGAATATGCTTTTTATGAAGAGAATTTTCTACGGACATTTGGTTCGTGTAAAAAATTTTCAGAAAAATGAAATTTCATTTTTAAAATTATACAATATTCTTTTTAAACATAAAAATTTTAGTAAATATGTCAAATATATGATCATTATACTTTTAATATGTGAACGCACAATATATAAAAAATAATTACTTTTTAACACAAAAAATTACAAAGAACATGTACTTAAATAAACCAATTAATCGAAATGATTGAGATCAGGGCCGGCTCTTCACAATATAGGGCCTAGGTGAATGATTTAATTAGGGGCTCTTCATATTTTATTTTATTTTTATTTTTATATAAATTTAATTTTTCTAATTTTTTGAGATGCAAAATCACTAATTAAAGTTTTATATTCAAAATTTTCAAGTATTTCTTTTTCCATTAATAACATAGTCAATCCATTTAATATTTCTTGTGACATAATTGATCGCAAATATTTTTTTATAAGTTTAAGTTTTGAAAAAGTTCTTTCTACAGAAGCTACTGTCACAGGTATCATTAATAAATTCTATAAGCAATAAATGCATTTGCAAAATAATTTATTTTTTGTATAAAGTTTAATGTTTCAATTGGTGTACTTGTTTCTTCCAAACTTTCTTTTAAAATTCTCAATTCTGAAAATAAATCAAAATCATTAATATTTGAATGTCTTCCACATTTTAAAATATGTCAAACATTTTTGTTTCAAAATATTCTCATCTAATGATTATTTTTGTTTTAAAATATTTTCAAGTGTCTAATGATTATTCTCATCTAATGATTTTATTAAATTGCATTTACTTTACAGTTTAAAATACAATTTCATTAACTTGATAGTGAAAAAGTCAATGTATGGGAAGAGAGCATCATAAATATTGTTAACATTATTACATTAAAAAAAAATTTGGGGGCCCCAAAATTTTTTTTTTAATGTAATCCTAGGCAAGCACCTCAACGACCTTATGATCAGGTCGGCGCTAATTGAGATAATACGATGTTTAAATATTAACAATTAAAAGGTCATACCCAGTGCACAAGCCTCTCACTTTGAGTGAGGTCAGGGAGAGGTGGACGTCGACAAGCCTTACACCCATTTTTGGAGAGGCTGCTCCCAAGTCTCGAACCCGAGACCACCCATACCGAGGTGGAGGCACTTGCCATCGCACCAAGGCACGGCCTCTGTTTAAATATTAACAATTAAATTGTATTATTATAATGTAATAATAATAGTACTTTTGTTTAATTAATAATTTATTCTTTTAATCATAATTGGTCATGACTATGTATTATATGTGTGTGCTCCACAACTCTTTAGTTTTCTGAAATTTTAAAAAATTATAAAAATAATAAAAAATCAAATAGTATAAGGACATTTTGGGATATTTGTATACAGTTACATGAGTATTTTGGGTTAATTATAAATAATTATAAGGATGAATATGGCATAATTATAAGGATAATTTGGAATAGTTGTAGATAGTTAAATGAATATTTAGAAATAATCTTTTGTAGCTATAGGAGTAAATTTGACATTTTTGAAAGAATATGTCAAAAGGAGAATCTCCTTTATAATATTAGAAACAATAGTGTCATAATAGTAAATTATAGGGCATTATTGTCAAGCTCACTAAAATAACAAGTGCAATTGGTATGAAAAGTAGGATTTAAAGGGAAAAGAGACTCCTACAAAATTTATCCATGTGCGATGGGAATCGATTACTTTTGTTCTATGAGAATCTTTCGTTCTCGTAAATATTGAGACTATCAACCACGTAAAATTCTCATGTTCAAATAAACATAGAAATAATATATCACACCCACAGGGTGTGATTCAGGTGGTAATGCGAACTGCGGGAGTGTCTTTCACGAGGTCAGGTGTTCAAACCCTCCCGAACTCGTTTCCGCCCTTGGACTCCTGAATTTATCCTCCCTTTGGAGTTGTGGGGTCAACTTCAAGGGGCACAGGATTAGTCACGTGGACCGTAAAATGAACGCGTGGATACCCGGTGCGTATTCCAAAAAAAAAAAAAAGAAATAATATATCATGAACATTATATTTCAAGAAATATTGAAAGATATCGTGGACCAACACCTCCTAAGAAATAAACCCAAATCAATTTATAAAAAAAATATTTAAACTGATCATGGACAACTAAGACCATCACTTAATATCTTACCCGTGCTTTGAGATTTTGAATAGGAACATTACTTAGCACGCACGGATGGTAAGGATGCTATGGAAGCCATGAGGAGCGTAAGGCGCATACGACTTGGCTCATTCCATATTAAAGAGCAAAATGATGAAGACAATTCAACTTTTCAATTGTAATTTGTATTTAGTCTTGTTTGTATTTACATGTCTCATAAGATATGATAGGAAGCTCAAAATGACCAATAGACAGACCCTAGGATGCATGTTTTTCATGAAATATTCATATGCACTTGTCCTACGTTGGATCTACATTTTAGAAGGTTAATAGGGCTGAATAACAAGGCAATCGTCAACTAGTCACCTAGTCTCGTTGACAAGCGAGTGAAGTACACTTATCGACTAGTTCCTGGTCTCATCAACGAGAAAATACCGACACCCTAATTTTCTCAAACAAGCCACTCATCGACTAATCCCCTGGTCTCGTCGATGAGCAAGTGAAGGACACTCGTTGACTAGTTCTCCACTCGTCAACGAGTCTGTCGGGCAAAACCGGCGCTCCAACGCTCTACGGTCATATTTTTATTTAATAAAATATATTTTTATGATCCAACGGGTCGAAAACTACTATATGCCTAAAGTGCCTATAAATACTAACCCTAAAACTTATTTTAAAGCTCTTGCCTGCATTCTCTGACACTAAAATCATTATTGGGCTTTTTTCTCTTCTATATTCAAGATCTGAGGGCATCCATCTTGCAAAGCTATGTTGATCTTGAGGTTTGGTAAACAAGTTTTTTTTGTTTTAGGCATTCAAATCATATTTTTCTACTCTTCTACTCATTCTATTTGAAATATTTATTGGGAGCAAAAACTCTTGTTTTCCATAAATCCATTGTTTGAAAAATATTTTGGGAAAAAGTTTATACTAGGGCTTGAATCTTTGAAGTGTTTACTTTCATATTTCATTCAAAGATTTCATATTCTCTTATCTTTGCAAAACCTATTTGAAGGCAAACCCTAGAATCTCCAACACACATGTTGATTTTTTGAGTCTGATCCCTATTTTGTTGCTGACAAAGTATATGTATCTTATGCGTGCATTTAGTGTGTGAACATGTTTACATGTCAACACGAACATAAGATACCGAAAAATGGAAGCCAGTAGGGACATAAAGCTCATATACTCTTGACGAATTCCATAGGAAATGAAGAGCAAAAGAAGAAGATATTTTGATGTTATTTGTATTGCATTTAATTTTTATTATTTGGTTTGTAATAATGCATGTATCTGCATGATATGATTAAATGTTCAGATTGACCGTAGACAAACCTTAGGGCACCCAACATGGAAAAATAAAAACATTTTTCTTAACAACTAAAATCATACAAAAGGTTTTCATCAATTAGGGTCAAACATGAGTTTTCAACTAGGCCTAGTTGACTGACCCATTCAATTATGAACACCACGGTCGACCAAACACACTATAGGCCAAAATTCAACTTGTTGACCATGCATCGGGTGACAAACCGTAAAATGAGCGTACCATCCATAGTCAACCGAACCATGGAACTTGACTTTTCTATTGTCCTTAAGTGACCGAACTTGTGGTTCAAAAACACCTTGGTCGACCGAACTTGACGAACTGATAGACTGGCCTTAAGCTCGGTTGACTGAACCTACGAAGGTTTGGTTTTTCGCCTTATCTCAACCGACCGATGTTTCCCACAGCCGATCAAACCCCTTCGAAATTCAAAATATGCTATGAGTGTTCAGCCGACTGACCCTTTAAGACGATCAACCGAACCTCTCAGGTTAGGTTAATCTTCAGCTCTTAATCGTCATTAATTTTTTAATTAAACATTTCTAAAATGACGAACTTGTCCCTCAACAGTCACTTTTTTAGAAAAACTATAAATACCCCTTTCATTACTTAGATTAGTAACTTTGATTAACTCTAAAATTCTCTCTAAACCTTTGTTAATCAAAGTTCTCCCAAATAAATTTTTATTGCTAAAATTGTTGGTTGGAATTGGTGTATTCCCAAGAGGGAGTGAATTGGAAATTTAAACTTTCCTAGGTCAATTTATATAAGCAATAGTATTTCACAACCTAGGGTCTTTTTAAACAAATTCCAATTCCCACAATAAATTAAACAAAGCAAAAATTTAAACAATTAAAGCAATCTCAGTATTTCCCAAGCATTCACCGTAATAAAAAAAAAAAAAGCATATAAGTGTGGAAATTAAATAACGTAATGAAAGAGAAAGCTGGACACAAAATATTATATCGGGGTTCGGCCAATTGTGCCTACGTCCCCGTCACTTGCAAGTGGAGCAACACCGAATACAACACCCCTTTCCTTACTAAACAAAGGAAAACCCCAACTCGAATTCGCAAGACTGACCCCAACCTTTACAACCTTTTATTACGAGTTAGATCAACACCCCTTCAGGCCACGCCTGGAATAGAACAGATGATAAGAATTTTTGCATACAATTCAAATATTTCTACACAAGCAGATATGTACTGCAATTCAACACAGTAAACAATGCACACACATATGATAGAGAATTAATGCTCAAGTGAGATTTGTTCTAAACGGTGTATTTACTCACAACAAGATGTGTATCAAAGTATACGTGTGAGTGAGTAAGGTCTTTGATTCTAGAATATGTATTCACAATGTAAGCAATCACAGAATCTAAACAACCTTAAGCAAATACCTCAATAATATTTTTCACAAATTAAGCACAACAAAGGTTTATGGATTATAGCTTACCAAAAAGATTTATCAAAAACAAATGTAAGCTTTCAAGTCTTGCAATCAGAATGCAAGAGACTCACGAGCTAAAGTAAGATTTTCCCACAAGAATATAAATCAATACGAAAATAATAAGGGAAAATCACCAAGCTAACTCTCAAGCAAGTTTTTTCAATTAGTATAGAAATGTGAGATCATAAGCTTAAAAATAGTGTATAGAAAGGCTCACAGCAATATAGAGACTACTTTTCAATCTTGCAATCAAATTTGCAAGAGAGGAGTATGAGAAAATGAAACTCTTTTTTTCATAATTTTAGCAAAGAATGTAAGAGAGAGAGAGTGAAATATTGGGCTAGAAAATTTGAAGTGTAGGCAAATAGGAGTATATAAAATTTGAGAGAATTTTTACTAATCTATTTGCTAATCTTATTGCTAATCAAAGCAAATGAATGAATATTTATAGGTACTCCACAAATTATAGCCGTTGGGGACTTATTTGGAATTTTAAAAATGTTTAATCAAATTTTAACCCCAATTATCGCAGTAAAAATGTGGCAACCCGAGAGTTTCGGTCGCCTGGTCCTTAGGGTCGGTCACTCGAATAGACACATAAAGAAAAGCTAAGCTTTTGGGTTTGGGTGCCCAAGGGTGAGTCTGATTGGCTGAAACCAAGGCGATTTTCCAAATGATCGAGGTTCGATCGCCCGGTGAGTAGTTCAGTTTGCCGAACCTCACAATTCGGTCACCCGAGTCTATTTTAAACTAAAAGTTCGATTGCCCTGGGACAGTGGAAAAGTAGCTTTTAAGCATTCGGTCGACCGGGGACAGTTAGTTCAATTTAAGTTTGGTCGCCTAGGACTCAATCAACATGTTGACATTCTGCCAATTCGGTCGACCGTCGACCGGGCCATTTATAACTCCCTATGGTCGATCGCCCGAAGCCCTTTGAAAGTAAGATTTAGGTCCTGTTTATGATTGGAATTCACCCCAATTTGCATAGATATAACTTGTGAGTTAAAGGGGATTTTTCATGTGGTGTTTAGGGACCTAAAGTAAATCTATGGCCTCTTGAGCTAACCCAAAAAATCCGGCATCGGTCGACATCCCTAAGGTCAATCTATGGTCTTGAGTATTAAACCTTATCATTCATGAGATGCAGTTATTATAGACCATAAAAAAAATTATTACAATTACAATATAACTTGAAAGAAAAATAAAAGAACTTCATGCTCGGCTCCTTTGCAATATCATGGATTGTGCCGAATGATGTGCTCGTTTAAGTGCTTCTCGGCTTCTATTTCTCATCTGTCATTCATGCTTAGAAAAGTAAACTTGCTCATACACTTAGCACACAAATGAGATACTGTGATTTGTCATAATTAAAACAGGGATCAAACTCAAAAAGTCAACATTGTTCTTTTGGGGCAAAATCCTTTTAATAAATCTCTCTCAACTCTCTTTTACTTGTTTATTTCAAAATAATTTTTGAAGAGAGTATTTTATTTTGGGCATTTTATTTGTATTCACATGCATATACTCTCACTTAATATCTATCTTCTGAAAATCATTTTTGAGAGTATTGTTTGGGTTTCTCCAGATTATTTTCATGATAAATATTTTTGGGAGAAATTATTTATATTACAAATATTTTCTTGAACTTAAACTCCAAATTCTTCAAATAATCTTATTTGCAAAAATCTTTATTGGAGAACATAATAATCATTTTATATTTATATATTTTATTTGTGCATTAATCATTTGATAAGCACCCCTTACTCTACTGAACATAATGCATACCATATTAGAGTGTGTGTTTCAGAAGCATTACTATGTACAAAAATGTTTTCATGTACCGATTGGGTTCAGCCCGCTAATTGAACTAGGGAGTCTTTGCCCCGTAAGGGAGATCGGTTGAGTTCAACTCGTAATTGAACTAGGTAGTCTCCGCCCCATAAGAGAGACCAGTTTGGCATTGAGCTAGAGTATTCCTCGCCCCGTAAGGAGAGGTGTGTAGGTTGGGGTCAGCCCTGTAATGTGACTTAGGGTTTACCTTACCCCATAAGGAAAGGTTGTAAACAGATTTTGCTCCTCCCATTTAAGTGACCAAGGATAGTGGAATTCTTGGGGGTATGCCCAAGGCAGGGACATAGGCTAGTTTGGTTGAACTTGGATAACAAATATCGTGTGTGTCTCTCTCCTTATCTCATTTAATTTATGCGCTTTAAATTTAGTATGTTTATGCTTGTTCATTTATGGTTATAACTAATTGCATGCACACATTTATTTTAAATGAGTACACGTGTATGTCTACACATATTACTTATTTAGTTTTACATACATGACCATAAGTAAAATGGGATATGATGTGTGGTGAATCAACGTAAATGTTTAATTTAGCCAAAATATTTTTAAAACCCAATTCACTCCTCCTCCCTCTTAGGATCACACAAATTCCAACAGTGTATCCTTATTTTGAGGGTTAAACCTTTCCATGGAAAGAGTTTGTCAAAGTTTTTCATATCCAAAAGAAAATGTTTTTAAAATGCAAAGTTTCCCAAAACTGAACATGAATTGAATGTAAATGACATGTTTCTTAATGCATATCATCTTGTGTGTCATGCATATTTTTACCATCCTTAGTCATTAATGCTCTTACAAGTTTATATTTTTTCTAAGTGCTAAGGATGTTGGGAACCATAAGATTTTTAAAAAATTGAGAGGGAAAAAGACACCACTCCGAGCTCAAATGTTTAAGGAGTAAAATGGAAAGGTATATCTAGCCTCCTTTTATTTAATTGATTATTTCATGTCATGATTCGTGATGCTTATATTGAGTTAAATTTCATTTGAATCATGAAAATATATTTATGATTGCATACTATCTTATGAGGTGTAATTTAAAAGAAATGTTTTAATACTCATAAGACTTTTGTAATTCTTTTTAATGAGGAGATAACGTGTCAATTGCTGAAATAGTGAAAACTCTAAATTTTAATATACTTTTTTATCATACTATGAACCATAAGAAAATCAAGTCAATACGTAAGTCTTAATGATCATATCCAATCTAGCTTAATATACATAGACATTTTTTTTATGATTGGTGAATATATGAATATATTGGCTATCCCCTTTCAGATGGACAAAAGAGCATTTACCTGTAAAAATATTTTTTATGCTATATATATATATATATATATATAAAGTTTTAAATTCTTGAATATAGCATAATTTTTCTATCACATAGTAACGAGTTTTAGGAAATTAATATTCTACATATTTTATAACCCTAAACTCATAATGAAGCTTAACTGAGCAAACATATTCAAATACCTTTGAAGCTCATTCCCCCGTTAAAAATTATTTGTTTAATTTAATCGTAAGATTGCCAAAGTAAAGTCCATTGAAAATCTTAGGCTTTTGGCTAGGAAACTTAATGACTTGGCTGCACAATTGAGGGGGAGCAGTTTTGGTTAAAATTCATCCAATAAACATTTCAAATTTGTGCTTATACTTTTTGGATGATCTATTGTTGAGCTGAATGCAAATATCCATTTGTGTTAGATGATTATATCTTATGATGAATGGATAATTTTCCCTTTTAAACTACTTTGAGCTGAATGCCACTATCCATTTCTTACAAAATGATCACATCTTTTGATGGATAGTTTATATTTGACTTGAACTATTGCCTGAACTACTGGATTGCATGCTTGAACTGGAACGCCAACTACATGGCTAATGCGGTATATTGAGATTTGCATGCTGGTAGATATTATAGGTTCTCACATGTTTGAACTAAATAGTATCTGCATGATGCAGATTATTTTGAATTGTTTGCGTGAATCTATCAGGTTTCAGGTACATGGAAAAATGGGAAGATGTTCAATTTACAGGCGGCATTCTGCCAAAATTTCGATAGAACTTTTCCCAAAAATGAAGTCATGTACTAGAATAAATAATGATAAAATGCATGCTAGATGAGCCGTATGATTATTTTTATAATGCATGCAAAACAGTTAAATAGTTAGCTAATGCATGTTGAATATTAAATCGTATGTGCTAAACTGAAAAACATGTACAGTATTAATGTTGTCCTAGGAGGGACTAGTTCATGGACACCGTTTGGTCCAAAATATTTTGGTTATGAACTTCATGTTGGACCTAAATGGTTAATAATCATGTCATAAATTTCAAGTCCATGCAACTAGGGAAATTGCATGACTTTAGGGGAGTTCTCGTATTGCACACACTCATTGTGTATTTTGAGTTGAGTCATCCTTTTTTGAACCCTTATTGCATAACTTTTGAGCATAACTTTGATTGACTATCATGTATTAAATTGAAATGCAATATGTCATGCATATGTGTTGAATGACCAATATTTGCTGCATACTGAAATCCTTTGAAAAGGATGAATATATGATGAGTGTCTTTAAATGACTATCATCCTTGAACTAAATGCAAGTATGTGTGCACGCAAATACACAGGGGAGCTTAAGCCTCATTCTTATGAAAAAGGATTATAATCACCTGTCCATGGACTCACATTATTATTATTGTCTCTACTTTTTGAGTCTAAAGCCTTTTAAGATACCTTGAATATCATATCCTATCTCTATTGACACGATACTTGATATGGATTGTTCCTAAGGCATATGAACACCTTGTGTAGAGACCCAGTGAATTATAGCAATTAAATAATAAAAGAAGGAGAGAAAAATGAAATTTTAAAAGGGGTCATTGCAGGATCTCATTGACGAACGCAAAAAGTTTGTCGACGAAGCGGCTTATTGAGATTGTCGACGGGGACACGTGTCTCGTCGATGAGGAATTACTGAGAGAGACTATTTCAGGGTCTGAAATTCGTCGACAATGAATAAGTGTTTGTCGACAAACTCTCTACTTGGCCTCGTCGACAAAGGCAAGTGTATAAATAGCTCAAACTCAGGTTTTCAACGAGATTTCTGCATGCAACTTTTCTCTCTCACCCAAAACTCGTCCTCCACTCCTTCTCTCTTCGATTTTAGCCCCGTTCTTCTCCGGTTTGACGATCGGAAGCCACCATGTCTATGATGACCTACTTAATTTCCACATTTTTTTTTCATATTACAAAATCACAACCCTCAACTCAGCAGATCATAATCCACCTGGACCCGTGGGTACTAGGGATACATAAGAACACATAACGGAAGCCTAAGCAACAGGAAACATGCAATCACAATATTATAAATATGAAAACATCCATCATATTATCATAAATACCAGAGTCACTATATCCACTGTATTTCAGTATATACATCCCAAAAACAAGATCTAGGGACATTTCTAAAAAAATCCAACTGTCTTTACTAAAACTTACCCTTCAAAGAGGGTAGACAAACAACTCTAAATCAGCGGGGCTTTTCTCGCTTTCCTATCAGGGGCTCCTGAAAAGTTTATAAAAGTTTAGGGTGAGACACCTCTCAGTAAGGGAAATAAACTAATACCAGTGTGTGGCAACATGAGTATTCTGTGTTATACATATACCATACAGAACATATTTAGTAACTGTTTTGTCAAATCTGGGAAAACATATATATCATCAAAACATGACAGAACATATTGCATTTTCATAAATATATTTCATCTCATATAATAATAATACAAAAACATTCCTAGTAGGTTAGCTGGCTGTTATCATGTATTACCCCCACATGACTGGGTTGTGTGGCCCGAAGGTGGGGCCTGCCAATGGTTGGCCGACTACTGCCAAGTCAAAAGTACAGTCCGTAAGTTTAATGGGTCTGTCAGACCTGGTTCGTACACCAGAAGCGCTCACACACTTCTTAAAAACCACATCGACCGTCCATTCTCACACCACTCTGTACAGCGGCATTAACACAAATATCATGATCATAATGACCATGGACACATAGCAATAGTACTGTGCAAATGTTAGCCTAAACCAAGTCAACCAGGTTCTAATATCATATAACATATATTGAAACTTGTGATACATGAATATTTCATATCATTAATTATCAAATCAATCATATCATTTTGCATATATACATATATCATGAAAATCATCAGCTCGTACGTTGGTATTTCACATTTTACCATAGCTTGGTCCGTACGCCAGCAAATCATATCATAGCACATCCCGTACGCTAGCAAATCATTTCCATAACTCGGCCCGTACGCTGGCAAATCATGCACATAGCACAGCCCGTACGCTGGCAAATTATATCCATGGCACAGCCCGTACGCTATCAAATCATACACATAGCTCGGCCCGTACGCTGATTTTCCATTATAAAAATCCATATCATAATCACATTTCCAGAAAACAGTATTTCATGACAATTTCTACTCATGCCACACTAAACAGGTTTTGCATATATTCAACATACCATCATTTTCAACAGTGTTTTCTCAAATATAAATTATATATATATATATATATACTTTCCTAAAATCAAATGCTATATATACATACGTTTCCTTAAAAGAACTAGCTTAGTTTATCCCCTTACCTGATTCCTAAAAAGCACCTAAGAAAATTTGTTCCGCACCCGCAGTGTTCTCCGTTCAACACTCTAAAAAATGGAATTTCTCATAACTAAAGTTCAGTATTCCTAAGTGTACTATGCTTTCCTCAACTGTCAAAAATCCAAATATTGAGTAGAAAGTCTTACCCTGGATTTGAGTTGGTTTCCACCTTAGTCCTACCGACGCTCCGCTCTAGTAGATTTGTAGAGAACTTTCCCAAGAGCATCGTGGTGGCTTCAAATCCTCGAACCGGTGGAAATTCGGCCTGAAATCGAAGAGAGAAGGAAGAGAAATCGCATGAGGAGAGAGAGAGAGAGAGAGATTCGGCACAAGAAAATGGACTGAAAATCACGTTTAACCCTATTTATACTGCGGGATTCGTCGACGAGCCACGTCACCTCGTCGACGAGTTCTATAAAAAGTTCGTCGACGAACTTCAACCCTCGTCGATGAGTTTTAGGCTTCCAAAAATCCTCTCTCGGTATCTTCTCGTCGACGAATCATATCCTCATCGACGAGCTCCTGTTATACCCTCATTGACGAGTCCCCTGTATTCATCGACGAGGAGCTGAAAAATTCCTCAAGATTATCCTTTCCAAAATGCAACGTCATCGACTGCCTCCTTCTGTTTCCGGTTTCCATTTCCCTTTCTTTTTATTATTTAAATACCATTATTCTTCGGGTCGTTATAACATCTGCTAGAGTGATTTGTAGGTCAGGCCAACTTGAGAACCATCCCAAAATTTGGGTAAGTTAGCTAATCTCGGTTTTATTAGGTTTTTGGTGTTTTTAGAGTAAGGAGAATATGTTAGGAAAGATAATACTGAAGTTTTGTTGGGGAAAATGTTACTTTCAGGGTATTGTGCTGGGAACACTGTAGCTGTAGGAATTGAGGGTTTTGTGGGATTCTCAATAAGTCGAGTAAGGGGATAAACTAAGTCAGAATTTTTCATGAAATTATTTATTATTTTACAACATTAAATTTCAGGAAAATATGTATATTATATAATTATGTTTGAGAAATACTATTATGAACAGGGTTATGATTTAAACGTGTTTTATTAGAAAATATGGTTTTGGGAACAAATTTTACATTCAAGAGATTACCCATTTATGTGTGGCATGAGTTTAAATTTCCATTTAATTATGCATATCAGATTAGAATGTTTTTCCCAGATTAAGCATGATATGATAGTTTTCAAGGCAATTATGAAACAATATAGGAACTATGATTTTATGATTATAATATTAAACAGTACAAAAAAAATTATGTTTAGTATATTATGATATGCAGCACAGAAGTCGTGATTCATGTTATGTTATGTCGACATAGATGTCGTGATTCACGTTATGTTATGCTGGCGCAGATACCGAGATTCATGTTGGTGCAGATGCCATAATCATGTATGATAAGATAGAATTTATGAAATATTAACATGACAGATATTATTATGAAATATGAAATAGTTATGTTTAGTATATGAAACTTATTATATGATATCAAAACCTGGATGACAGTTTCAGGAGCACAGTACCATAGTTATATGTTCAGAATTGTGATAGTGCTACGACACAACCAGTAGTGCGGGAGATGGCAGTCGATGTGGCTTCAGTGTAGAGTAGAGTAGTCCCCCTAGCAGTCTGGGACCAGGTGGGCGGGCCCATCGTACTTATAGACTTATGATTGATCTAGTATGGTTGGCCCGCCTTCAGGCTGCACAACCTAGTCATGTGGGGGTAAGACATAACATCAGCTAGCTATCCATCCTAGGTGTTATTATAGTATTGTACAGTTATATAAGATGATTTTCATGTATGGAAATCTAGTATGCTTTATTATGATATGACAAATCATATTTTACTGAGTTCTGCTACAAACAAATTTTACCAAATATGCTTATTACACTGTTTATATGTATAACATGAAAATGCTCATAACGCTACACACTGATGTTAGTTTATTTTCCTTACTGAGAGTTGTCTCACCCCAGCTATATAAAAATTTCAGGAAATTTAGGTAGAGGAGCAGATAAAGCTCCGCGACAGTAAAGTCTGACCGAGCTACCCTGTCAGAATGGTGAGTTGTAGAGCCAAGGTTGGATTTATTTTTGGGAGGTGACCCTAGGCTAGTTTTGGTCTTTTGTGGATGATTATATATATAACAATTTTAGTAGGACTCTGGTATATATTGTGGTTGGTTGTCTGGTATGTTTGTAAATTATGTTTCCTGCTACTTAGGTATCAGAGTTGCATTTCCAATATATCCCTGGTACCCACGGGTTCGGGTTGATTATGTTTTAGCAGTTGAATAGGATATAAGAATTATTATATTAAATGTTATTATGAAAACAAATTTATTTACGGTAAAATAGGCAGGTCATTACACCTTGCAGATGACTTTATGATAAATTTATGGTGCTTGTGTGTTTTAGGAATAATTTTACTGGCAAAATACAAAATTATTAAACATATATCTAGTAAAATCTATTAAGAATAAAAAGTAGTTAGCAAAATCTAAGCACATATTTAGATTGATAGGGGGAGCACCTAGAAATAAAATTTCCATCTTGTTGTTCCCACAAAATTTCAAGCTTAGATTTGGTTTTTGAATTTTTTTTGTGGCTTGTGCTTAATTGTAATGTCTTTATTGAATATTATAAATGAAAATATATTGCTTTTCCTAAACTATTCTTGGGTTACCATATGATCCATGTTTTAAATTTTTTGATATCTTTGAGATTTATGTGGTTGTTTATTCTGGTTATGTTAGGAATGTACTTAAATGCCAAACCATAAAAACATTACTTGCGTGATCTTTAAAGTTTATTTTTTAGTAAGCACCGCTCCCAAACATTTAATGAAAATCATAAAGGAGATATATATTTATCTATGTATATTATATATATATATATATATATATATATATATATATATATATTTAAAGCAAGAATGTAACTTATATGGAATATATTTTATATCTTACTTGTGTGCTGAAATGCCCTCATGACATGTGCTATTAAAAGTGCTATACAAATTTTGTGTCATGAAACTTATATATATCAAATGTTTTTAAAGAGGTGTTGCACAACTAGTTCATTGATCTTAAATGACCAGTTAAACTGTTTTATGTGTGATATTGCCAAATGTTTTTAAATAGTTTTAAAATTTCTTTATGCCCAAATCTTATGCCAAAAAGAGGGAGAGTTTTTCTAAGAAAAATAAAAATTATTTTTAAAAGGGGGAGTTCTCTTTGCTGAATAAGTTTTAAATGATAAAATTATTTTCTACTTAATTTAGCCCTTTTTGCTAGTGCCAAAAGGGGGAGAATTTTTTTTAACAAAATTTTATGACCAAAAAAGGGGAATTTTTTAGGGGCAAATCATATAGGGACAATTATCTGAGCATGTGCTTTAACGCAAAAATTTAAATACATGGTTTTTGTAAAGTCTTCTTTTATGATATGCTTGTACTGTATTGTCTATATTTTTACATTGTATATATTGTTAGGGAGAGCCTTTTCAGGCTGTACTCATTTTGCTCTGGCGCGTTTGTCATCATTCAAAAGGGGGAGATTGTTGCATTTTTAAGTCCGATCACTATTTTGATGCTAACAAAGCACATATATCCTATGTGTGCATTTAGTATGTGAACAGGTTTACATGTTAACACGAATATAAGATACTGGAAAATGGAAGCCAGCAAGGACATAAAGCTTACATACTCCTAGTGAATTCCATGGGAAATGAAGAGCAAAAGAAGAAGACATTTTGACGTTATTTATATTACATTTAATTTTTATTATTTGGCTTGTAATAATGCATGAATCTGCATGATATGATTAAATGCTCATATTGATCGTAGACAGACCCTAGGGCACCTAACATGGCAAAATAAAAACTTTTTTCTTAACAACTAAAATCATACAAAAGGTTTTCATCAGTTAGGGTCAAAATTAGGGTCAAACATGAGTTTTCAACTAGGCCGGGTCGACTGAAACATTCAGTTATAAACACCTCGGTCGACCGAACACACTTAGGCCAAAAGTCAACTTGTTGACCATGCCTTGGGCGACCGACTGTAAAATGAATGTACCATCCACGGTTGACCGAACCATGGAACTTGACTTTTCTACAGTCCCCGGGCTACTGAACTTGTAGTTCAAAAATGCCTCGATTGACTGAACCTAAAGAACTGGTAGATTGGCCATAAGCCCGACCGACCGAACCTACAAAGGTTTGGTTTTTCGCCTTAGCTCAGTCGACCAATGTTTCCCACAACCGACTGAACCCCTTTGAAATTCAAAATATGCTGTGAGTGTTCAGCCGACTGACCCTTTAAGACGGCCGACTGACCCTTTAAGACGGCCGACCGAACCTCTCAGGTTGTGTTAATCTTCATCACTTAATCATCATTAATTTTTTAATTAAACATTTCTAAAATGAAGAGTGTGTCCCTCAACGGTCACTTTTTAAAAAAAAAAACTATAAATCCCCTTTCATAACTTAGATTAGTAACTTTGATTAACTCTAAAATTCTCTTTAAATCTTTGTTAATCAAAGTTCCCTCGAATCAATTTTTATTGCTAAAATTATTCTATTATGGCAACTCTTTTTAATAAATCTCTCTTAACTCTCTTTTACTTGTTTATTTCAAAATCATTTTTGAAGAGAGTATTTTATTTTGCGCATTTTATTTGTATTCACATGCATATACTCTTACTTAATATTTATCTTTTGAAAATTATTTTTGAGAGTATTGCTTGGGTTTCTCCCAATTATTTTCATGATAAATATTTTTGGAAGAAATTATTTATAGCACAAATATTTTATCGAACTTAAACTCCAGATTCTCCAAATACTCTTATTTGCAAAAATCTTTATTGGAGAACATAATAATCATTTTATATTCATGTATTTTTTTGTTTGTGCATTAATCATTTGATAAGCACCCTTACTCTATTCAGCGTAATGCATATCATATTAGAGTGCATGTTTTAGAGCCTTAAACATGTACATCTCTGCTTGTATTTTCAAAAGCATTATTATGTACAAAAATGTGTTCATGTACTGGTTGGTTTCAACCTATTAATTGAACTGGGGAGTCTCTGCCTCATGAGGGAGACTGGTTAGGTTCAACCCGTAATTAAACTAGGGAGTTTCTGCCCCGTAAGGGAGACTAGTTCAACTCAGCCTGGTAATTGAGTTGGGGTATTCCTCGCCCCGTAAGGAGAGTTGTGCAGGTTGGGGTTAGCCCTGTAATGTGACTTGGGGTTTACCTTGTCCTGTAAGGAAAGGTTGTAAACGGCTTCTGCTTCACCCATTTAAGTGAGCAGGGATAGTGGAATCCTTGGGGGGTAATTCTAATTGTTTGGGATATACATAGCTTGAATCCATTAAGTTGTGTAATACTGAATTATGTGTATCTTTAAACTTATGTTTGTGTAGTTGTGCTTTTTAAAATTGGAACTTAAAGATGTAGAATTTTTGAAATACCCAATTCACTCCCTCTTGGGATTACACCCAAATTCACATTTGGTATTAGAGCCTCATTACATTTAACTTAATCGTTTTTGTAAAAGATCACGATGGCACATATTGATGTACCCCCATTTGGTGAGGGACATTCGTCCACACGTCCACCCATTTTTGTGGTGTTAATTACACCTACTAGAAACAAAGAATGCGTATTTTGATTCAAAATGCTGATTGGAAGTGTGGAGAGTTGTCTCCAAAGGAGATTATGTTCCTATGAAATTTTTTGAAAAAGAAAATGTACCTAAGACTGAAAACGAATATACAAATGGTGACTGGAAAGCAGTTCAAGTAAATGCTACTACTATAAATCTTTTATACCGTGCATTAGATGTAAATGAATTTAATATAGTCATGGCTTGTAAAAATGCTAAGGAAATATGGAAAAAATTAGAAGTCACATATGAGGGCACTAAGGATGTTTTGCTCTGTATCTTGGATGTTTTGTATGATACAGGGATTGGTTGGTTTATATTTTCACCCTTGGGTCCCATTTTTGGGTTCGGGGCGTGACATTAATTTCTTCCTAGGACTTCTAGATAAAACAAGCAAAACATGGAATTTTTATAAACCAATCAAAATATATTAGAGACTTGCTCAAGATGTTCAATATGGAAGACAGTAAAATCTTAGGAACACCTATGAGTTCTTCCACAAAATTAGATAAAGATGAGCAAGGTATACCGGTAAATGTTAACCTCTATCGTGGCATGATTGGTAGCCTATTATACCTGACTGCTAGCAAGCCTAATATTATGTTTAGTGTATGTTTGTGTGCAAGATTTCAGGCTGCACCTAAAGAGTTGCATCTATTACCAGTTAAAAGAATACTTAGATTGTAGTGATCCTAAAAAAAATAATAAAAAAATAACAAAAAATAAATTAATAAATTTATAAATTAAAATTTTTTAAAATTAATTAATGAATTAATAATTATTAATTAAATAATATAATATAATATTATAATGATATATATATATATATATATATATATAGAATAACCTGAAGGATCTTGAGATCCTTCAAGCTTAAGAAAAGGAGCAGAGGCGTGTTGCTGCCTCCTCATCTCCTCTCTCCTCTCTCCTACTCTCCTCTATCTCGTCTCCGTTATTCGGGCGATCAAAAATTCGAAAATACCGTTGGGCTCTACTCGCCGCCACCGACATTTCTACTAGAGCGGATCTGTCGTGAGAGCGGCGTAGGCATATATCCTGGGGTAAGGCCAAATCTCAAGCTTACCTCAATTTCTCTTAAACTATAAGCCCTATTAACGAACGAAAATTTCTAGGAGACTCATGGGGAGATTCTCTACAATATAGCCGAAGCGAGTTTTCGAATTGGAGCTCTGGGGTACCCATCCTAAATCGGGGGGTAAGTTTGATAATTTAGGCTTTTATTAGGCTATTTAGGGTATTCAGAACCTAGGGGAATTTTAGGGAAAGTTACTCTAGGGATTGTGACGAATAATATGGTGAAATTTGAATTTCAGGGTTTTAGGGGTTTTTGAACACTTGGGGCATAGGCCGGGGTGTTATCAGGCTTTTTCAGGAATCAGGTAAAGGGATTAAGTTAAGTCAGAAATTTTATGAAATTTGAATCAATTTAATTGTTATGTTTATATATATATATATATATATATATATATATATATATTTTTATTGATTTGGGAATTTAAAGGTTATTTTGAAAACCAGCCATTCGAAATAAATTTTATAAACTTAGGATATATGGTATGGTATTTTTGAATAAAATGAATGATGGAAAGCTTGTTTGTTTATATAGATATGTTAAAATGTGGAAAATCCTGTGGTAGATGATTTAATTTGTATGGATTATTATATATCTGAATTTGAGATTTTGAAATACTGAATTGTTCGAGAAATACTGGAAATACATGTGAAAATACTGGAACTATTTATGAAATGCAGGTTTTTGAATTAACGGTCGGTGGTCGGGTATTGTTTGATTAGCCAAGGGCCAGGATTGTTATTTGATGATCGAGGGCTGAGTTTTAATTGATAGCTATGCCGGATTGTGTTTTGTGGTCGGGGGCTAGGTTTTTGGAATAATAGGAAATATATGTGAATTAATGTTTTAAATGATGATTTATATTATCTAAATTGCATGATATGCTTTAGAAACCTTGAGGACTAGTGTATTGTGAGCATGGTACTGTTTCTAGTTAGACCATGTGCACCCACACTGTTTGGATAAAAGTGTAGGGGGTCCAGCCGACTGCTTGCGTGAGGTTGAAGTAAGGGTTTCAGACCTACAACTTTGGTGTGGATGCCTGCAGATGTGTTTGCAGAGGATGTTGTTTTTGACTTTGTTTGGGTTGATCACCCAGGCTTAGCCTAGCCTTCGGGCTGCACAAACCGTGCTATGGGGAAGGTAAATGGCGTGTTTGTCACAGGGAGTGTCTTATATGCATATCTGTTAATTTATGTGAATACGGTTAATTAATAAGATAACTTCGAGGGCTTACTGAGAAAGGTGAGTACCTTAGTGGTAGTAATGGTACTAGACCAAAGGGAAGCTACTTGTATGGGTGGGTAATTTTCCCTATCCTCAACTAATTGTGTGTGTGAGTGTAAATTAAGAATGTTTTCATAAATGTGTTTATCTATTTAGTGAACTCGTTATTTTTTGTACACTAAATGCATGCTGGCCACACACTAGCATTAACTTAGTCTTTCCCTTACTGAGTTGTGCCTCACCTTTACTTTACAAATTATCTTTTCAGGAAATCCTAGAGATCGGGTCTAGCAGGCTAGAGGAGCCGGGCTAGTGGTGTAAATTTTATGTAGGTAGTTTGTTGATATAGATTTTATTTTTGTTTAGTTTTATATGATGTAATTATGTGAAAATGGATATATTTGTGTATAAATATAGTTAGAACTCTGGTAATGTAATTTGAGGATTTTGTATTTTATTTTCTCTGTGTATATTTGTATTATATTTAATGAATAAGGTATCAAGTACACAGACGTCACTAAAGTAGTACTCCGGGCCCATGTGGCGGGTCGAGTTCGTTAGAGGTGGTATTAGAGCCTAGGTTTGCTAAGTTCTGCAAACTTTGAGGATTGATAATTACCAAAGTATATGTTGAGATAAGATAGGGATAGGAGTGGGTAGGTTAAGATGGGTTTTAATCTGGAAGCTTGGAGGCAAAAATCTATTGACAGAATTCTGTGATTTTCTAAATTAGTCGCAAGTTTCAAAAAACCATGGTAAATCCATCGATGGTTTCGTTTCTAGGTTGAGGGAATGGAACTCAGGAAATTTAGGTTAGAATGTTAGGACAAATGGGTATGTGTGTGAAGTTAATGTTAGGATAGAGGTTTTTACCTCAATGGTTTTGTGATAGAATTGAAATATGAATTATTAAATTGGAACCCGTATATTATATCAATTCCATTATTCCATATTTGCATTAATTATGTTAAATTCGAAATTTCTAAGTCGGGTTATATCCTATTTACATACTGTCAGATAGTGCCATTGTATTATTTGATTTAGGTGCAACCCACTCGTTTATGTCTCGGGGATTTGTTAAACTATGTGGGTTAGAGGTTCAACTGTTGGAGATAGAGTTAGTAGTGGGCACACTGACAGGGTCAGTGCTAGTATGTAGCAAGGTGATCAAGGATTATCTAGTTGAGATTCAGGGGAGTGCGTTGCTTGCTAGTTTGATAATCCTTGATATGCATGGTTTTGACATTATTTTGGGCATGGACTAGCTAGCATCCAGCTACGCGAACATTGACTGTCGTAGGAAGGAGGTGGTATTTAGACCTCCTGGGAGAAAGAGTTTTTATTTGTTGGGTCGTGTGTGCGTTCGGCACCACAGATCCTTTCTGCTATTCAGGCGAAGAGGTTACTTTTGGGGGGATGCTAGGGTTACCTTGCAGTGATGAAGGAAGTGCCAAAGGAGGGACTTAAGTTGGAAGATATCCGAGTGATAAGGGAGTTCTCTGATGTTTTTCCAGAGGATTTACCGGGGTTGCCTTCTGATCGGGAGGTGGAATTTGCAATTGATTTGATCCTAGGGATAGCACCAATCTCCAAAGCCCCATACAGAATGGCTCCAACCGAATTAAAGGAGTTAAAGGAGCAACTACAAGAGCTTCTAAATAGGGGGTTTATCAGACCGAGTGTATCGCCCTGGAATGCACCGGTGTTGTTTGAGAAGAAGAAGGACGGGTCAATGAGGACGTGCATCAACTACCGAGATATTAATAAGGTAATGGTGAAGAACAAGTATCCATTACCCTAAAATGACAACCTGTTTGATCAACTTCAGGGTATGCAGATTTTCTCTAAAATCAATTTGCGATCTAAATATCATCAGGTGAAGGTTAGGTCAGATGATGTGTCGAAGACTGCTTTTTGGACTCGGTACGACCATTACGAGTTCTTAGTTATGCCGTTCAGGTTGATGAATGCTCCAACGATATTTATGGATCTGATGAACAGGGTATTCCACGAGTACTTAGAGCAGTTTGTTATTGTGTTCATGGATGATATTTTGGTTTATTTAAGGAGCCCTGAGGAGCATGAAGCTCATCTGAGACCGATACTTTAGGTGCCCAGGGAAAAGAAGTTATTTTCTAAACTTAAGAAATGTGAATTCTGTTTAGAGCAGGTTGCATTTTTGGATCATGTGGTATCCATGGAAGGGATTTCAGTGGATCTGAGCAAAGTAAAGGCTGTAGTTAATTGGGCAAGGTCGAAGAACGTGCAGGAAGTCAGTAGTTGCCTAGGCCTTACCAGATACTACCGCCAGTTTGTCGAGGGGTTCTCTAGATTATCAGGGTCTTTGACATGACTCACAAAGAAAAATGTGAAGTTTTACTGGACCAACAAATGTGAGCAGAGCTTCCAGGAATTGAAGCAGCGTCTAGTCACTGCTCAATGTTGGCCCTTCCATCAGGTGAGGGTGGATTTGTAATTTACAATGACGCATCACAAAAGGGACTTGGTTGTGTTCTAATGCAGCAGGGAAAGTCCTTGCGTATGCGTCTCGTCAGTTGAAAGAGTACGAAAAGAACTATCCTACGAATGACTTGGAGCTGGCAGTAGTTGTGTTTACGTTGAAGATCTGGTGACATTATCTTTATGGTGTAAGGTGCGAGATCTTTACTGACCATAAGAGTCTCAAGTACTTCTTCACCCAGAAGGAGTTGAATATGAGGCAACGCATATGGCTCAAGTTGATAAAGGATTATGACACTGCACCATTAGCTATCACCCAGGAAAGGCGAACGTGGTAGCCGATGCATTGAGCCGAAAATCTGGGGTATGTCAGCCTCGGCAGTTATGGCTTCGCACCAGATCGTGATGGACTTGGAGAGGTTAGGTGTAGAAGAAGGGAATCATCAGGTGTTCATTTCTAGTCTGGTGGTTCAACCGACTCTATGGGAGAGAATCAGAATAGCTCAGTTGAAATATGTAGAGTTAATGGAGATAGTAGAGAAGATACATGATGAGTAGCACACAGACTTTAATGTTACTGAGGATGGAGTTCTTAGATTTCACACTCGATTGTGTGTGCCAGATGACGTAGAGATAAAGAGGACGATTCTAGGGTAAGCTTACTGTTTCTCTATACTATTCACCCAAGTAGCACGAAGATGTATATAAACTTGCGAGAATCATTCAAGTGGAGTAACATGAAGAGGAAAAATGCTAAATTTGTGGGTTAGTGCTTGACATGTCAGCAGGTGAAGGCAGAATACCAGAGGCCAGCGAGACCACTTCAACCACTAGACATCCCTACGTGGAAGTGGGAGGATATCTTGATGGACTTTATATTGGGATTTCCTTCAGCGTTGCAAGAGCAGAATGTCATATGGGTAGTGGTTGATAGATTGACGAAGACTACCCATTTCATTCCGGTTAGAACCAGTTATTCCATGGATAAGCTCGCAGAACTCTATGTTCAAGAGATAGTCAGAATACATGGTGTGCCTGTGTCCATCGTTTCAGATTGGGATCTACAGTTCACTTCTCATTTCTGGAAGAATTTGCAGGGAGCGTTGGGTTCTCAACTTACTTTTAGTACTACATTTCACCCTCAAACAGATGGACAGTCTGAACAAACCATTCAAATTCTTGAGGATATGCTACGGGCACGTGTGTTAGATTTTGAGGGCAGTTGGATCTGATATCTGCCATTGGTTTAGTTTGCATACAATAATAGTCACAAGGCCAGCATTGGAATGGCACCATATGAGGCTTTGTATGGTCGCCGGTGCTGATCTTCATTGTACTGGGATGAAGTAGGTGAGCGGCAAATTTTGGGACCATAACTTGATCAGCAGGCCTCTGCAAAGGTTGAACTTATTAGGAAAGGATCAGGGCAGCCTAGAGTCGACAGAAGAGTTATGCGGACACTCGCCGATGGGAGCTAGAATTCGAAGTAGGTGATAGGATATTCTTGAGGATTGCTCTGATGAAAGGGGTGATGAGGTATGGGAAGAAGGGCAAGCTGAGCCCTAGACACATTGGACCGTTCGAGATTCTGTAGAGGATTGGTTCGACGGCGTACAAGATAGCACTACCCCCAGGGCTGTCCAGGATACAGGACGTGTTCCACGTGTCCTTGTTGAGGAGGTACATTCCAGACCCCTCACATGTGATTAGTTATGAATTGTTGGAGATCGGGGATACTCTGGCATACGAGGAGGTACCCGTTCAGATTTTAGATCAAAAAATATAGGAACTGCGTACTAAAGATATACCTCTAGTTAAGGTGCTGTGGCGGAATCATGCAATTGAAGAGACTTCTTGGGATTTAGAAACGAAAATACGCCAGAAGTACCCACAGCTGTTCAGCGAGGGCTAGTGCCAGACGGGAAAGGGTATGGTTGTATATAGAAGGATTAGAGTAGGTTAGGTAGTTAGTTGTGTATAATTTTAATTATGGATAGTCTTTAGGAAAATTGGTTATGATATTGTAATTTCCCAAAGGCAGTATTGTAACCACGATATTTCTCCGCCATAAGTGAAGGTAGTTAATAAACTTGAGATGGGGCCGCTATGTGGGTGGCTACCGACTCTTCTGTAGACAGTGGTAGTGAGTGAAAAATGTGATTGATAATAGTTAACAAATTTCGAGGACGAAATTTTTGTAAGAATAGGAGAATGTAGTGATCCTAAAAAAAATAATATAAAAAAATAACAAAAAATAAATTAATATTAAAATTAAAATTTTAAAAATTAATTAATTAATAATTAAATAATATAATATAATAATAATAATATAATATTATAATGATATATATATATATATACACATATAAAATAGATCTTGAGATACTTCAAGCTTAAGAAAAGGAGCAGAGGCGTGTTGTTGTCCCCCCACGTCCTCTCTCCTCTCTCCCACTCTCCTCCATCTCGTCTTCGTTATTTGGCCGATCAAAAATCCAAAAATATCGTTAGGCTTTGCTCGCTGCCACCGACATTTCTACTAGAGCGGATCTGTCGTGAGAGCGGTGTAGGCATATCTCTTGGGGTAAGACCAAATCTCAAACTAACCTCAATTTCTCTTAAACTATAAGCCCCATTAACGAACGGAAATTGTTAGGAGACTTGTGAGGAGATTTTCTACAATCTAACTGGAGCGAGTTTTTGAATTGGAGCTCCGGGGTACCAATCCTAAATCGGGGGGTAAGTTTGATAATTTAGGCTTTTATTAGGCTATTTAGGGTATTCAGAACTTTGGGAAATTTTATGAAAAGTTACTCTAGGGATTGTGATGAATAATATGGTAAAATTTGAATTTCAGGGTTTTAGGGGTTTTTGAACACCTGGGGCGTAGGTCGGGGTGTTATCGAGCTTTTTCAGGAATCAAGTAAGGAGATTAAGTTAAGTTAGAAATTTTATGAAATTTGAATCAATTTAATTGTTTGTTTTTATATATTTATTTATTTGGGAATTTAAAGGTTATTTTGAAAACCAGTCATTCGAAATGGATTTTACAAACTTAGGATATATGGTATGATATTTTTGAATAAAATGAACAGTGGAAAGTTTGTTTGTTTATATGGATATATTAAAATGTGGAAAATCCTGTGGTAGATGATTTAATTTGTATGAATTATTATATATCTAAATTTGGGATTTTGAAAGACTGAATTGTTCGAGAAATATTGGAAATGTTTATGAAAATACTGGAACTGTTTATGAAATGCAGGTGTTTGAATTAACGGTCGGTAGTCGGGTATTGTTTGATTGGCCAAGGGCCAGGATTATTATTTGATGGCTGAGGGCTGAGTTTTAATTGATAGCTATATGCCATATTGTGTTTTGTGGTCAAGGGCCAGATTTTTGGAATAATAGGAAATATATGTGAATTAATGTTTTAAATGATGATTTATATTATCTAAATTGCATGATATGCTTTAGGAACCCTGGGGACCAGTGTATTGTGAGCACGGTACCGTTGCTATTTAGACCATGTGCACCCACATTGTCTGGATAGAAGTGTAGGGGGTCCAGCCGACTGCCTGCGTGAGGTTGAAGTAAGGGCTTCGAACCTACAACTTTGGTGTGGATGCCTATAGATGTGTTTGTAGAGGATGTTGTTTTTGACTTTGTTTGGGCTGATCACCCAGGCTTGGTTCAGCCTTCGGGCCGCACAACCCATGCCATGGGGAAGTTAAATGGCATGTTTGTCACAGGGAGTGTCTTATATGCACATCTGTTAATTTATGTGAATACAGTTAATTAATAAGATAACTTCGAGGGCTTGCTGAGAAAGGTGAGTGCCTTGGTAGCAGTAATGGTCCTAGAGAAAAGGGAAGCTACTTGTATGGGTGGGTAATCTTCCCTATCCTCAACTAATTGTGTGTGCGAGTGTAAATTAAGAATGTTTTCATAAATGTGTTTATATATTTAGTGAACTGGTTATTTTCTGTACACTAAATGCATGCTGGCCACACACTGACATTAACTTAGTCTTTCCCTTACTGAGTTGTAACTCACCCCTACTTTACAAATTATCTTTTTAGGAAATCCTAGAGATCGGGTCTAGCAAGCTAGAGGAGCCGGGCTAGTGGTGTAAATTTTATGTAGTTAGTGTGTATATAGAGATTTTATTTTTTTTTAGTTTTATGGGATGTAATTATGTGAAAATGGATATATTTGTGTATAAAGATTGTTAGAACTTTGGTAATGTAATTTTAGGGTTTTGTATTTTATTTCCATTGCGTATATGTGCATTATATTTAATGAATAAGGTATCGGGCACACATACATCACTAAAGTAGTACTCCGAGCCCATGTGGCGGGTCGGGGTCGTTACATAGATACCTTATTGGAACTATTGAATTAGGATTATGGTATCCGAAGTACACTTATTTTGAGATTGCTAGTTATTCTGATGCTGACTTTGCTAGTAGTAAAGTGGATAGAAAAAGCACGAGCGACACTTATCACTTTTTAGGACAATCTCTAGCTTCTTGGTTCTCCTAGAAACAGAACTTAGTTGTACTGTCTGTAGAGACCTAGATAATTTTCATAATTTAATAATAAGAGAAGAAGAGAAAAAGAAATTAAATAGGGTCTCGTCAATGAACACAGGGGATTCGTTGACGAGCACACATAAGGGTCTCGTCAATGGGGACGTATCTCGACGACAAGAAAATACCAAGAGGCTGTTTTCCAAGTTCTGAGTTTTTTCAACGAGGAGTAGGCATTTAAATCGACGAACTTCCTTCTTGACCTCGTCGATGATGTGACATGGCTCGTTGACGAAGGCCAGTGTATAAATAGCCTAAACTTCATTTTCAGCCGGAATTTCATGCACAAAACACACACACACACACACACACACACACACACTCTCTCTCTCTCTCTCTCTCTCTCCTCAGTTCATCCTCTTCCCCTTCTCTCTAAGTTTTTGGGCCGAATTGTCGCCGGTTCGACTATCCGAGGCCACCATGACACTCTTGGGAAAGTTCTTTGCAAGTCTACTGGAGCGAATCATTGGTGGGGCTGGTTTGAATTTCATCTTAATCTCAGGGTAAGACATTTTATTTAGTATTTGCCTTTTTCACAATTATAAGAAATGTAGTATACGAAGAAATACTGATGTTTTGTTCTAGGAGATGTGGTTTTCAGGGTGTTGAGTGGGGAACCCTGCGAGTGTGGGACCAGATACAGAAAAAAGGGCTTTTCAGAAACTAGGTAAGGGAAATATACTATACTAGAAAATTTTAGCAAAGATACCAGAAATTTTATGTGTATTTATATTTATACCAGTTTATTATCTAATTTTGTGGATTGTGAGTTTTAATAATTGTGTGGTCTGAGTGGATGTTTATTTAATATAGAATTTATATAGTTTTTCCCAGCATGTATCATGATTTACAGTATATACAGATGTAGACAGATATTTATCAAACGAGTATTACAGTTTTTATTTAGATCAGTATATTACAGCTCTTATTCAAATTAATGTATTACAGTAATTACAGAATATCATATCTCCTAATACAGTAACACTCAAATTTACATATTATACAGAAAGATATACAGTTATTACAGTCAATTACTACAGATTTGTGATTAGATATCACAGTATATACAGTTCAGATTTACAGTGTTATGATTATTTTGGAAACATGATGAAAATAGTAGAAAAAAATATAGTAATATATATATATATATATATATATATACAGTATCAGATCCCTGATGAAATATTACAGACAGATACAGATAATAGAGCACGGTACTGTTGCTATTTATATAATAGAGTGCAACCACATATCTCACATAGCGTGTGGGTAACGTCAACCGTTCCCGGAGTGGATGCAGCTCCCCAGTTTCTGGGTTGAGAGGGCCCAGTTTGACGAGATAGTTTTTCCAGTTCCGTACTTAGGAGTGGATCCAGTTTAGTCGGACTGAGGAAGGGTAGAGTATAGTGACTTACCTGGTAGGCCAACTAGAGTTAAGTTCTACCTACGGGCCTCACAACCTTGTTTTAAGGGGTCAAATCATGACATATAGATTTTTAGGAAAAAAACATAGTTATGTATATGTATACAGATTTATAGTGTTTGATAAATATAGTATGATACTAGAAGTATGAAAAGTAGAAAATCAGATGATACAATTATATTTTAAACTATGATTAATGTACGATATACTTTATACAGATTTACCATTTTATACAGTTTCATATGTTATTAAAGTAGTTATGCAACTTAGTCGCCACACACCAATAATAACATATTTCCATTTACTGAGCGTCGTCTCACCCAATTACTTTAACATTTTTCAGGTGAGCCAGCTAGGCTCGCAGATCAGGCTCGCAGATAGAGTGACCTCTTGATTACCCTGCCTATAGGGTAAGTGTGTATAGAGCGTTGTGTTTTGGGATAGATGGTATTGGTGAGAGATGTAAAAATGTAACTATGGTTTGATATCACTGGATTCTGGTATTGTATGTATATATATATGGTTGTATGACTTATGTTTCCTGCTGCATAGGTATGTCTATTATGTACAAGAATACCATAGTGCCCATCTGAGGCCTGAGATGATATAGCAGGGATATTAGTGTAGTTTATATGTGTTTTTTTTTTTTTGAAAAAAAGGAGCATCTTGAAGAAGAAATTAGGCAAAAATACCCACACTTGTTTAATGAATTATAGTGTTGGTCAGTGTGCTTAGATAAGGATATAATTTGTTTAGTATAGAGTGGTATTAATGTTGTAATTTAGGTTATATAATAGGTAGTATTTTGGTTTTGGGGGAGTTTTTCTTTTTAAATATATTTGTAATCACCCAGAACCTTGAATGTAACCATGATATTCCTTCGCCATAAATGAGGGTAAGTAATAAAATAAGTAGACAATTTTCTTCAGAGAGTAGTAGATGGTGTTCAACACAGATAGTAAATTTCAAGGATGAAATTTTATAAGGAGGGGAGATTGTAAAGACCCGGATACTTTTCATAATTTAATAATAGGTGAAGGAGAGAAAAAGGAATTAAACAGAATCTGGTCGACAAACATAGGGGATTCGTCGACGAGCACACATAAGGGTCGATGTGTCTCGTCGACAAGACCCTTATGTGTGCTCATCGACGAATCCCCTGTGTTCGTTGACGCGACCCTGTTTAATTTCTTTTTCTCTCCTTCACCTATTATTAAATTATGAAAATTATCCGGGTCTCTACACTGTCCACAACCGAGACTGAATACATAGTGGCTGGAAGTTGTTGTGCACAAACGCTATATATGAAGCAACAACTCATGGACTATGGATTGCACTATGAAACTGTTCCCATAAAATGTGATCATACTAGTGCAATAAATATCTCAAAGAATCCCATCTCACACTCATGAACTAAGAACATAGAGATTAGACATCACTTTATTCGTGACTATGTACAAAAGGGGGATGTGGTACTTGAATTTATGTGCACAAATGAGCAATAGGCCAATATATTCATAAAACCACTTCAAGAGGATATGTTTATCCAAATCAGACGAGAATTAGGCTTGATGCACAATAGAGAAGTTACCTAAAGAAAATTGGAGTGCATAACTGAAGGGGAAAAACTTAACTTAAAATTGAGCAGTTTCACGATTATCTTATTATATACTTCATATCTTGTGAGAAATACCACTACTCTATGTAATAAACTGCATGCTTAAATTCTTTTGTGAATATTTGATGCATCGTGAAAAAAACACGAATTATGACTATACTGAACTAAATTGTTTTCATGTTTGTATAAATGTTGATTGCAATATTGCTTTGTGCTCACCATGACATTTTTTTAAAAACAGTTATTTTTATCAAAAAGGCAATTTCTCTAAGCTAGGGATTCATTTAAATACTTCCATCTTTTTGCCTTAGCCCTTTTGGTTGATGTCAAAAAGGGGAGAAATATTTTCTAGAAAAATTGGGCATATTTTGAGTAAGAAATATTGGGGAAGACTCAACTGCACATACTGTTTCAAATTGCATATTGAATATTTTTATTGTCTTTATTCTACAATATATTTGGATTACATTGCAATACTATAAATCATGCATAATCTTAGGGTGAGTCTATTTAGGCTTAATTCATTTTTGTTCGTGTATTTGTCAACATCAAAACGGGGAGATTATTGACTCTATGAGTCCAATGCTATTTTGATAATGAAAAATCACTTAATATCTTACCTGTGCATTGAGATATTGAATAGGAATGTTGACTATTTGAGTTTGATCCCTATTTTGATGTTGACAAAACACTTGGAACTAATGTGTGTGCTTAGTACTTGAACAGGTTAATATTTCTAAACACACACATGAAAGAGGATTGATGGAAACCTAAGGAACATAAAGATCATATCGCCTGACGTATTCCATGATCAGAGGAGCAAAAGAAGAAGAAGAAGACCTTTATTTCTCTTTGTAATTGCATTTAGTTTTTTTCTATTTGGTGTGTAATAATGCATGACATGCATGGTATGAATGAAAACTCAGCAATGACCATAGACAGACCGTAGGGAAATCAAAAGACTATAGAAAAGGTCGACCGACACTAGGTTTTTAGGCTTAATTAAAAAGCCTAGGTTGTAGACTGACCATAGGTCCCCAAGCACTTTATGCAAAATCCCCCATAACTCAAAAGTTATAACTATGTAAACAGGGGAGAGTTCTAATAAAAAACAAGACCTAAATCTTACTTTTAAAGGACTTCGGGCGATCGACCATAGGAAGTTATAAATGGCCTTGTCGATTGAACTGGTAGAAAGTCAACATGTTGACTAAGGCTTGGGTGACCAAACCAAAATTAAACTAAACGTCCACGGTCAACTGAACCTTAAAGATTACTTTTTCTATCGTCCCTGGGCGCCCGAACTTATAGTTCAAAAACACCCCAGGCGACTGAATTGGGAGGTTCGGCAACCCAAACCTTAGGTCAGGCGCCCGAACCTACGAAGGTTGGGAAATCGCCTTGGTTTCAGCCAACCAAACTCACCCACAACCACCTAAACCCAAAAATAGGCTTGTGTCTATTCGGGCAACCGAACCTAAGGATCGGGCGACTGAAGCTCTTGGGTTCACACATTTTTATTTCAATAATTAGGGTTAAAACTTAATTAAATATTTTTTAAAATCCCTAATATGTCCCTAACGGTCAAAAATCTTCCCAACTCTATATGTTACCCTCCATTACTCATTTTTAAACATGAGATTAGATTTGAAAACACTCCCAAAATTATTTTTGATTTTAAATTCCATATTCTCTTATTCCTTTTGGTTTGAAAATCTTTTTAAGAGAGAATTTATTTTGGGCATCGATCTTTCATATCAAAATCTTTTATCCTCCTTCCCACACTCATTTTAAAAATTCTTTTTGAAAGAAAACAAATTTCTTGTGGGCATTCATCCTTCATCCAAGGCATAATTGTAATGCCCTGAACCTGAAACTAGGGTTCAGAGTGTTATACGAAAAATATCTCTGATATATTTCACCTGTATCTAATATCATAATCTCAATCATGTAGTGGAAACACAAAACATAAAACTTATACATCCCAAAAGTATCATCAAAGTTTATACCCTTTTCCTTTCTATATCCAAAAATGTTATAACAACCTTGAGCTCTCTAAGTTCGATCACGTGGAGGTCCTAAAAAAGATAAATTTGTATTCGGGTGAGACACATCTCAGAAAAGGAAGAAACAATATATTAAATTAGCATGTGATCAACATGAGGTTTGTAAATAACATATGTATATGTATTCATCAATTGCATATCATTATCATAATTTCTAAAATCCTTTCCTGAGCCTGATCAAACACATGCAAGGTATTTTACCCATGAAAATACCTAAGGATTGGGGTGATTACCCGCCCATACAAGTAGCACCCCTCTGCTCTAATACCTTAGGCAACCAATGGTTACAACTGAAGTATATCAGGGCACTTACCTTACTCAGTAAGCCATCAGGTGAAAAAGTAATCTCGTACTCACAAAGTTCATACAAAGGTTTACCCACAAAGGCTCTTGAGAATAAGGAAATTTACCCGCCCATACAAGTAATTTCCCTCTATCTTAATACGTTATGTAGCCTACTGCTACATTTGATACCTACTAGGGCACTCGCCTTTCTCAGCAAGCCCTCGAGCGAAGAGTTTGCCCCGCCTATATAAATACATATCATAGTAGCATGAATACTGATACTACAATAATACATTACTCTGTCTGTCATTTATTCTGTATTTCTCATTTGTTCATGTTCTCAGCTTTGACATTTTATAGCATTTCACTTTACGTCGCTCTTTCCCATTTTATATTGTTCACATTTCACATTTCATTTCCATCTCATTCACCTTTCATTTCATTCTTTCCATTTAATTTTCTACATTCATTACTTCAGCTCCTTTCAGCTGTACATTAGTTAGTTCCCATAGATATACACTATTTTGCTACTAAAGCTCCTTTCAGCTATTCATCAGTTAGTCCACATAGATTTGCACTATTCTACTACTACAACTCTTTTCAACTATTCATCATTTATCCACGGTTGAATTAACAATCACATGCACTATAATTCATAACACATTTTCATTCTTTTTGCATTTCCTGTAAAACCTGCATTTCATACATATAACATAATTTAACACAGAATTTCCATTTTACTTATGCCACATAATTTAGCAATATATTTCAAACATTTTCTGTAAAATAAGCCAACCCTCATTTATCGTTTATATACTGAAAGTATACCTTTAATTTCCTACACAATTATTTTGAAAAATCTTTCACTTTCATCAGTCCATTTTCACAATTACATATCTAATAAAATGGCCCTAGGCTCAGAAGTTATAATTTAAACGGTTGGTATTTTAAACCCATACAGAAACATATACATATATACATAATATAATCCATTTATCCTTTTAATTCATAAAACCTGGTTTAATATATATTCCCCCGCACATGCTTTCTTGAACTACACCAATAAGAACCCCAAAATGATGCCTGTGGCACTCACCTGAACCCTGGATCAAAAACCCTAGTTTAATTAGATATACCCCAAATAATCTCCTATTTCAACATATTCCCAACTATAAACCTCAAATAAACCCTTAAAACCCCAAAACTAAGAATCCAAACCCTTACCTCAACTTTGGAGCGTTTCCCAAAAAGCCCGATTTAGAAATCTATTCCGCTAGATGTGCAGAGAATCTTCCCTAGAACACCATAGCGGTTTTCGTTTGTTGATTTGGGCTGAATCCGGGCCCGATTTGAAGAGAGAAGGCATAGAAAATAGTTTAGAGAGATAAAAAATGGAGAAAAATAGATTTCTTCTTAAAGAAGCAACTTTGGATCCTTTTATACACGATGTTGCCATATGACTTTGTTGATGAGAAGACGGGATTCGTCGACGAGTCACACAAGGAAATTCGTCGATGAGAGGATGCGTTCATCGATGAAACTTAAAATTTGAAATTCACTCACTCAGGATCTCTTCATCGATGAGGAACTGAATTTCGTCGATGACCTTCAGAAGAACACTCGTTGACGTAGACAAGAATTTCGTCAATGAGATCCGCTGTTTGCCTTTCAAAATTCCCCCTTTCTCTTATTCTTTATTTATCTATTCCATCTATTATCTTCCTAATTATTTAATCATTATAAATTTTCTGAGTCTTTACAATAATACTCTCTTTTGTTTTATTTGTTGAAAATCAATTTTGAGAGTATAGCTAGAAGTTTCCCCATATATTTCACTTGATAAATATTTTTTGGGAGAACTGATTATAGCTTGTGGATCCTTAGAAGACTGAACCTTCAGTTCAGTCGTTTGAGCTGGGACTTCAGAAGATTGAACCTACAGTTCAATCGTTTAACCCTGTGTCTAGACTATAATTTTCAGTGCTTTAAGGAACATCAAAAGACTGAACCTGATAGCTCAGTCGACTGACCCTGCGGAGACTTTAAATTTTGAACTTCAGCGAGAAAACAAGCGGATTGTTTAATTAATCTAATTGATCCAATGATCAAGATTTAACCTAAGACCGAGATTACTTATAAAAACAACCTCTCAACTTTAGAGCCTCACTTTTTGATTGATCTTGAGAGCATTAAACGAAAATACACTTCTTGCCTGCACTCCAACTTATACACATCAAGTTTTGGGCATTCTCATTCTAGATCTTCAAGATTCAAGAGCATTCAATCATATCTTTTTGCAACGTATCATTCGTTTTGAGGTTTGAGGTTTGGTAAAATTATTTTATGAATTTAAATCTTATTTTTGTTTTTCCGTGTTTTCAGATTTATATATATTTCTTGGGAACAAAAATAATAATTTGAATTTTTTTATTCATTGATTGAATATACATACTTGAGAAAATTTTGTTTAAACTAAAATATTTGAGATCTTATTAAATATATTTTCGTTCAAATATTTACTAATACAATAACTATTTGATTGCAAACTTTGACAGTGTTTCAATATATATTTGTGAGAAATATTGTTTTGAAAAATATTGCTTAAATCTTTGTAATATTTCAAGTCATATTTTCATTCAAAGATGTAATCTTACAAATTACTTGATAGCTAGAACCAAGATCTAAGTGTTATAAAAAAAATATTTTCACGAGGATCGTATCTTGATATTCTTGCATCAAGTGGATTATTTTAAAACCCTAAAATCTCCAAAGCATTTATTTATAAGAAATTATTTTTTCGGAGATATTAACTTGAAGGTAAATTTTGTGAAGCATATCATTCATATAACGATCTCATCGTTACATTCATAGTGAGCTTCAAGTTTTATCATATGGATATGTGTTACGATTTTCTATTGTACTCACTAGCTTTGTGTAGAAGCATTTGAGTGTATTTGTAGAAATTGTAACTTCTATATTGTAATCACAATTCGGGTTGTGAACCGGGTTTGAGGGAAAAGCTGTATCTCTTGTAAGCAGTGGAGTAGGAGGAAGTTGTACCTATCGTAAGCAACGGATTGTAAGGGAAGCTCGATCCTGGTTAAAGGAGTAGGGATTTAGTGGAATCCTTGAGTGGGTTACTCAAGGAGAGGACGTAAGCTAGGTTGGCTAAATCTCGTAAAATTGTGTTTGCATCTCTCTTACCCTTAACTCCCTTTTAATTTCCGCATTGTATTTAAATCACTTGTGCATTGTGTATGTGTTGAACACTTGTTACATCTGTGAGTAATTGGGTAAAAGTGAATGCTTGACAAAGACACATATTAGATTGATTAATTGTGAAACATTGACCTCATTGTTAGGTAACTTGAAAGTTTGTAATTGAAGGTTTTTCGAAATTAGATCTTAAAAGTCATAATCTTTTCAAAATACCCAATTCACCCCCCTCTTAGGATAACACCGCAATTCACATTTGGTATTAGAGCGAGGTTACATAGACTTAATTGCTATTTTTGAAAAAAGATCACATGACACACATTGGTGTAACCCCATTCGGTGAGGGACACTCGCCCACTAGACCACATATTTTTTGCAGTGTAAATTACACCTACTGGAAAAGAAGAATGAGTATATATCTCTTAAATGTTGATTGGAAAGTGTGGAAATTGTATCTAAAGGAAATCATGTTCCTATGAAAATAGTTGACAAGGTAAATGTTCCTAATACTGAAGATGAGTATATAGATGAAGACTGGAAATCCATGCAAATAAATGTTACTTCAATGAACTTGCTATTCTGTGCACTAGATGTAAATGAGTTTAATAGGGTGATGACCTGTAACACTACAAAAGAGATTTGGGAAAAATTAGAAGTCATATATGAAGGTACTAAGAAAGTAAAACATAGTAGGATAGATATGCTTACTAGTCAATATAAGGCATTTAAAATGACTGTTGATGAATTTATTCAATCCATGTATACTAGATTCATGTGCATCACAAATTCTTTAAATGCTCTTGGAAAATCTTACCATTTTTATGAGTTGATCAGGAAAATACTTAGGGGACTACTGCCATTTTGGGAAGCTAAGGCTATTGTAATAGCAGAAGGAAGGAATCTAAAGGAGATGTCGGTTGATGAACTGATCAGATCACTCATTATTTATGAACTAGAAATAAATGAAAGGAAGAATGAGAAAAATAAAGCAAAGAAAGTTACAACACTTAAGGCATCATCTAATAGCTCTAGTGAAGGAAGTGATTTAGAATCGGATGATAATATGACTCTTCTCGCTAAGAAATTTGGAAAGTTTATGAGAAAGAACAAGAAATACACTAGAAAATTCAAGGGCTCAAAAACAGAAAAGGGAGAGTCAAGAAGAAGGAAGCAAAATGATGATCTTCCTACGTGCTATAACTATAGAGAAGTTGGGCATATCAAGCCAGATTGTCCCCAGCTAAAGAAAGCGTCTAAGAAGAAGAAGAAGGCACTAAAGGTTGGTTGGGATACTCACAGTACCAGTAGTTCAGAATCTGAATCCAGTGATGATGAGATTGCAAATTTGTGTCTGATAGCTCTCGAAGACCACGAGGTACAATCTTTTTCTTCCACTTCATCTTATTATTCCAATGATTCAGAAAATGAAAAAACTTTCTTATGATGAACTGCAACAGGAATGTTTGTATACATTTAAAATGCTTGAGAAAATGAATAAGAAGAATTCTAATTTGAAGTTAAAATTGAAGGAACTTTCAAAGTTAGTAGAAAGTCAAAATGAATCTCATGCATCCTTAATGAGAGACAAGGATTTGAAAATTGAGGAGTTAGAAAAGAATTTGAAAGATAAATCTAAGATTATTTGTAAATTTACAAAAGGTCAAACTAATTTTGAAAAACTTCTTGGAGCTCAAAGAAACTCCCTAGAAAAGGAAGGTAGTGGTTTTAATGGAAAGGATAACCTAAAACAAAGACATCTTTACATGAGATATTTTGTAAGAGAGTCAAAATCTTATGTTCCAACAAAAGATTCTTATAGATATACTACATCTTTTAAATGTAAGAGGTCAGGTCACTTAAAATTTGACCGTCCTTTTAAGAACAAAGATGTTAAAATTAAAAAGGTCTAGAAAGTCAAAGGAGAGTCTAGCACTAACCCCCATGGACCCAAGAAAATCTGGGTACCAAAAGTAGTTATTTGATTATGCTTTGTAGATTTGTTTGAGGTTGTCCACTTCAAAGGACAAGTGGTATATGAATAGTGGATGCTCGCGACATATGATAGGAGATAAAGCTAAATTCGCATCTATCATATCGAAAGATGGAGGATTCATTACATTTGGGGATAACTCAAAAGGTAAAATCATTGGAGTTGGTAAGGTTGGTAAGGAACCTTTCCTTGTCATTGATAACGTGTCATTAGTTTATGGATTAAAGCATAATCTATTGAATATAAGTCAACTATGTGATAAAGGTTATAAAGTCTCATTTGAACATGACAAATGCACTGTAGAAAACAAACCTAAAAACAAAACATTGTTTACTACTGATCGTCATGAAAATGTCTACACCATTAGCTTTGACAATCTTGCTTCTCAACACGTAACTTGTTTTTCTGCTATGAATGAGATTAGTTGGATTTGACATAGGAGACTAGGACATGCAAACATCGACTTAATATCTAAACTAGTTAAGGGAGACTTAGTTAAGGGACTGCCTAAGGCAAAATTCGTGAAAAATAAAATCTATGATGCATGTCAACTGGGAAAACAAGCAAGATCTAGTTTTAAGAAGAAGAAAGTTGTAACAACCCGAATAATGATATTATTTGAATAATAAAGAGGAAGATAATTTTTCAGGGGCCTCTTCGACGAACACAGAGGATTCGTCGATGAAGGCATAAGAGGACCTCGTTGACGAAGACAAGATTCGTTGACGAGAAGATATCGAGAGGGGTTTTGGGCAGTCTGAATTTCGTCGACGAGGAGGTAAGGTTCGTCAACGAAATTACTTAGGGACTTGTTGACGAAGTGACATGTCTCGTCGATGAATCTAGCCCTATAAATAGTGAAAACTTGGATTTTTATTCAATTTCAGTGCTTTTCTCTCTCTCCTCTCTCTCCCTCCTATAGTCTCTCTCCTACAGTCTCTCTCCCTTCTCTCTTCGATTTTGGCCCCGCCAGTCGCCGGATCGATGATCTGAAGCCACCACGACGTTCCTGGCGGACTTCTCTTCAAGTCCGCCAAAGCGGATCGTTGGTGAAATGAAGTTGGAATTCATCCTAAATTCAGGGTAAGGCCTTTTAGTTAATTTTTGGTCTTTTGACAGTTATAGGAAATGATGTAGGTAAAGAAATATTGATCTTCTGTTTTGGTAAATGTTGTTTTCAGGGTGGTGAGTGGAGAACCCTGCGTGTGTTGGACCCGTTATAGTAGGGGATTTTTAACAGGAATCAGGTAAGGGAAAGATGCTATGCTAGGTAGTTTTAAAATGATTTCCAATATGAAATGTATATTTTTACCAGTTTATTATTCACAGCAGGATATTATACAATTTATTAATTATGAATATTATATATTGAATTATTGTGTGGCTTGAGAATATGAAAATAGTACGAAAATATGTTTGAAAGTATTTTCAGGATATGATTTACAGAATATATATCCACTGGTTATTATACAGTTTACAGAACCATGATTTTACAGTATTCAGTATCATGATTATACAATTTTCAGTACCATGACTTACAGAGTACAGTTCAATTCAGAAATACAGATGATACAGTTACAGTTCATTTCATTGTCATGGTTAATACAGTTATTTCAGAATCATGATAAATCAGATAGTTGTAGATAGTAATGTATTATATAGTATTAGACCCTGTTGGACCATATAGTTACAGAGCACGGTACCGTAGCTACATAAAGTTTATAGAGTGCAACCACCTATTTAGATAATACGTGGTAATGGGTCGATCGTATAGTGCCCTAGACATGGACAGGCTCCCCATCAGATATGGGTTGAGGAGGGCAAATCAGACCGAGGGAGTATAGTGATTTACCCTGGTCGGCCAGCCAGTGTAGATCCCGCCTACGGGCTGCACAACCCTGTCTTGAGGGGTTCAATCATGACACACAGTTATCCACAGGGAAAGTTTTTAGTTACTATTATGTATATACAGATTTACAGAGATAGAGAATATACCTATGTACATTAAAAGTATTTTGAATAGTAACCTACAATACTAACATGTTAAGCAACACGGAAATGGTGGTGGTTTTTATTACTTGTACTGTATTTACGTGATTATATAGAAAAAAATTTTCATAATATTGTAGTTCATTTGCCACACACTAGTAATAGCATATTTCGTCTTACTAAGCGTTGGCTCATCCAGTGTTGAATCATTTTTCAGGTGATCCAGGTAGACGAGCAGACCAGGCTCGCAGATAGAGGGACTTTGGTATTGCCTTGACAGTGATGTGAGTATTGTGGGAGTATTTTTGTATAGCCCTAGCCAGTTGAGAGTATTTTGGGGAAACATATATATATATATATATGTATATGTATATTTCGAGGACACATTCTAGCACTCTGGTATTGTATATAATTACATATGGTTATGTTTATTTGATTTCTGCTTCTTGTTGCTTAGGTTGATGGATGGGTTTAATCCAGTATGGTATCAGAGCATTTTAAATGTTATAGTATAAAAAAAAAAACCCATTTGAATAGCAGGTCGTTACAAAAGTAATCTCTACTACTAGGCCACTTCAAATGCTACACTTAGATTTATTTGGTCCAAACCCAATTCAGAGTTTAGGAGGAAAATCATAGGCATTCGTTATAGTTAATGATTATTTTAGATATACATGGGTGCTATTTTTAGGTCACAAAGAAGAAGCGTGTGAACAATTCATTAAACTATGCAAGAAAATTCAAAATGCAAAAGGATATACAAGCAAAAATATTCGGAATGATAGGGTAGAGAATTTAAAATCAAGATATGGAAGAATATTATGATTCATTAGGAATATCTCATAAATTTTCAACTCCTAGAACATCTCAACAGAATGGTATAGTTGAAAGAAAGAATAGGTTTATATAAGAAATGACTAGAACTATGCTTAATGAACATAAGTTACCTAAGTACTTCTGGACTGAGGTAGTGAATACCGTCTGCTATGTTCTAAATAGAGTTTTGATTGGACCATATCTAAATATGACTCCTTATGAATTGTGGAATGACCATAGACCAAATATCTTGTATTTTCATGTCTTTGGCTATAAATGCTTTGTGCTTAGAGACAATGAACACTTAGGAAAGTTTGATGTGAAATCAGATGAAGTTATTTTTCGAGGATATTCCTTAGATAGTAAAGCCTACATGGTATATAATAAACGATCATTAACTGTTGTAGAATCTATCCATGTAGTATTTGATGAGTCAAATCTTTTCTCTGAAAATACTGGTGAGGATGAAATTGAGATAAATAAGGAGTTTGAAAAAATTTCTATTGAAAATGATTCAGATAAGATAAATGAAATTAAGGAACCATCTGCTAAAAACAATCAAATTGAAAATAAGGTTAATGAACTACCTAGAGAATGGAAGTACATAAAGAATCACCTCATTGATCAAATAATAAGTGAACCATCATGTAGAGTAGCCACATGATCCTCACTTAGAAATATGATTAGTCATTGTGCATTCCTATCTTAAGAAGAACTTAAGAATGTGAGTGAAGCAATTGAGGATGAATCTTGGGTGATGTCTATGTAAGAAAAGTTAAACCAGTTTGAGAGAAATAACGTATGGACATTAGTTCCTAGACCAGAGGATAAGACAGTTATTGGAACATAATGGATCTATAAGAACAAGAAAGATGAACATGAGACAGTTGTTAGAAATAAAGCAAGACTAGTAGCTCAGGTATATAACCAGGAAGAAGGAATAGACTTTGAGGAAACCTTTGCACCTATAGCTAGAATGGAAGTCATTCGTATGTTGTTAGCTTATGTTGCTTTTAAGGATTTCAAAATATATCAAATGGATCTCAAAAACGCATTTTTAAATGGCTACATAAGTGAAGAGGTATATGTAGAACAACCCCCAAGTTTTGAAAACCATAAGTATCCAAAACATGTTTACAGACTAACTAAAGCCTTGTATGGTTTAAAGCAAGCTCCTAGAGCTTGGTATGAAAAGTTAAGCGATTTTCTACTGGATAATGGATTTACCAAAGGAAAGATAGACACAACACTATTCATAAAATCTAAGAATGATAACATGCTCCTAGTTCAAGTATATGTAGATGATATCATTTTCGAAGCAACAAATGAAGAATTGTGCAATGAGTTTGCAAGTACTATGCAAAATGAATTTGAGATGAGCATGATGGGTGAACTCAATTTCTTCCTAAGACTTCCAATCAAATAAGCAAAACATGAAATTTTTATAAATCAATCAAAGTACATTAGAGACTTACTCAAAAGGTTTAATATAGAAGATGGAAAAATACTAGGGACACCTATGAGCTCTTCTTTGAAATTAGACAAAGACGAATAAGGGATATCAGTAGATGTTAAGCTCTATCGTGGGATGATTGGTAGCTTACTATATCTGACTGCCAGCAAGCCTGATATAATGTTTAGTGTATGTTTGTGCGCAAGATTTTAGGCTGCACCTAAAGAGTCACATTTATTAGCTATCAAACGAATACTTAGATACCTGATAGGAACCATTGAACTTGGATTATGGTATCCTAAGTATACATCCTTTGAGATTGTTAGCTATTCCAATGCTGATTTTGTCGATAGTAAACTAGATAGAAAGAGCACGAAAGACACATGTCATTTCTTAAGACATTCTTTAGTATCTTGGTTTTAAAAGAAGCAAAATTCAGTTGCTCTATCCATAGCCAAGGCTGAATACGTAGCAACTGGAAGTTGTTGTGCTCAAACGCTCTACATGAAGCAACAACTTATGGATTTTGGATTAAGCTATGACACAGTTCCTATAAGATGTGACAATACAAGTGCAATAAAGATCTCAAAGAATCATATATCACATTCACGAACTAAACACATAGAAATTAGACATCATTTTCTTCGTGACCATATGCAAAAAGGAGATGTGACATTTGACTTTGTACGCATAAATGAACAATGGGCAGAGACATATTCACGAAACCACTTGCGGAGGATAGGTTTATCCAAATTAGATGTGAATTAGGCTTGATGCATAGTCGAGAAGTTGCCTAGAATTATATTAGATTACATAACTTAGGGGGAGAAACATCAATTAATAATTCACATTGAATATTCACAATTGGTTAGAATTTTCAAATTTGGCTCATTTGTTCACATTTGGTATCAAAACTAAAGAATGGTTATTACATGTTAATTTTTTATGGATACATGCTCACATAGATTTTGGACTTTAATGGACTGATTTGCTTATCCATATCTATAAAAAATTAAAATGTTGTGTATGTTCTCATTGAAATTTGATTAAATAACATAGATATATCTTAGAAAGGGTGAGAGTTTGCTTGTTTCTTAATAACAGGAGAGTAGTCAGGTGAGTGACATAGGGAGATATATATGTTAAAAGATGCGATAAAGTTATGTTCGAACAATATTGTTATATTCACACCTGTTTTTTGATATCAAAAGGGGGAGAAGAATATAAGTTTATAGCAAAAATAGTTTGCAAAAGTTTTGAATGCAAGGGGAGAAAAGTACATAAGTACATGAGTTATTCGTGCAAAACTATTGCCTATTTTACATTGTGTATAAGCATATTTCATATTGTTAAATTTTAGATTGTGCATTATTTGAGGGGGAGCCTTGTTAGGCATAACTGATTTTTTATTTTTTCTTGTATATTTGTCATCATAAAAAAAGGGGAGATTGTTGACTATATGAGTCTAATCCTGTTTTGTTAATGACAAATCACTTGGTATTTGACCCGTGTATTGAGATTGTGAGCAGGAACATTATTTAGTATGCACGGAAGGTGAGGAAGTCATGGAAGCCACGAGGATTAAAGCAAATACAACCTAACACAATCCATGGAACTAAAAGAGTAGAAGAATGAACATGCAAGCGTCAGATTAAAGATCATCATGGGAATGGGTATTTAGAATTGATTGTATTTGCATATTTTATATGATATAGCTAGAAGCTTAAAATATACCCTAGACTGACCTTAGGACACATGCATCTCATGAAAATCTTCTAGAGTTAGTTATGGACTTAGAGACCTTATTTTAAACCCCGAAAAAATGTTTAAAAATTAATCAAAGCAAGAGCGCAAAAAGGACTTTTGAAAACAAAACTGAAAATTCTGAAGTTATTATGCTCAGATGACTAAGGGGTGCCCTCAGAAGTCTGAAGATGCAACCTCAGACAACTGAAGTTTTACCTGAGATGTTTGAAGAATTTCTTTAGAATACTGAAGAATTAGTTTAGTTATTTGAAGATTTATTTGCTAAAACATAGAACAGGCAGAACATCCTCAGAAGACTGAACCTTCAGTTTAGTCGTCTGAGTTGGGACGTTAGAAGAGTGAACTTACAGTTCAGTCGTTTGACCCTGTGTCCAAACTATAATTTTCACTGCTTTAAGGAACATCAGAAGACTAACCTGATAGCTCAATCGACTGACCCTGCAGAGACTTTAAATTTTGAACTTTAGCGAGAAAACATGCGGATTGTTTACTTAATCTAATTGATCCAACAGTCAAGACTTAACCTAAGGCCGAGATTACTTATAAAAACAACCTCTAAACCCTAGAGCCTCACTTTTTGATTGATCTTGAGAGCATTAAATGAAAATACACTTCTTTCTTGCACTCCAACTTATACACATCAAATTTTGGGCATTCTCATTCTAGATCTTCTAGATTCAAGAGCATTCAATAATATCTTTTTGCAAAATTATTTGTGAAACATTAACCTCATTGTTAGGTAACTTGAAAGTTTGTAATTGAAGGTTTTTCGAAATTAGATCTTAAAGGTCATAATCTTTTCAAAATACCCAATTCACCCCCCTCTTGGGATAACACCGTAATTCACAAAGGATTTTGAAAATGTGTATGACTTGTCCAGAAATTAAGTCTCAATTGGTTCTTTCACAAAGGAATCAAGTTATATGCTGAAAAGTTGATATTTCAAAGATTCAAGAATAAAAGTTCTATGTTAGCAAACTAATATTCATACAATTGATTTTAACTAGCAAGTACCAATATTGCAATCTATGGATCAAATGGGTTATTCAAAGATGTGATTTTAATCTATTAGCAAGGGTTCACAAGATATAGCAAAGGATTCAAACACAAGTATTGCAGTTACCAAGTGATTGATTTGGATGACTTGACGTTGTTCCACACGTAGTTAGGTCACACCATAGGTCCTTTGTACAAGCTTTGAATCACAAGATGAACGCAGTAATGAAGTGTAGATGATGATCATCGTGTGGGTGTATGAAGGTGCTGGCTATGTGGTGTTAATGGGGGCCGTGAGAGTATTAGATAGAGGAGAGGTTGATGGAGTTGTTAGATAGTTTAGTGGTCTCTCATCACTTGATCTCCGGAGAGAATACTGTAGCCTCACACTACTCACTCACAAGGAGAGGGACAAACTTTAAAAGCTCAAGCAAAGAAATGTTTCTTCTATATTCAACTTCAACTTCATATCTTGTTCTTATAATAAGAAGGCTATTTATAGGCATAGTGTTAGCTTTATCGTGATCCCAAGAGGGGGGGGGTGAATTGGTATTTTTAAATTTCTATCTCCTAGGTGTTCCTCCTAACAGTAGTATGTTCACAACCCTATAGTCAATCTAGTGCAAGTAATATCAGAAGTTAATTAAAGCAGTTTAATTAATTATACATGCACCAGAAAGCAGTAATGAACATAGATATGTTTTCGAGGTTTGGCCAACTGCCTACGTCCCTGCCTTGGCTAACCAGTACAAGGATTATCACAATAACTTACTCACTTAAACGGGTGGAGCGGCACCTATACAAACTAGGTCAAATTAACACAAGGCTGACCTCAACCTTAACTAGGTAAATTAGCATAGGGCTGACCTCAACCTTTACACCAATCCTTATCGGGTTGGATTACCGCCCCCTCAGGCCACGCCTGGAATATCTCAGATATACAATCAAATGGTACAATATTAAAGTGCTTCTACGTAAAGCATATTTGCACCCAAATGCGTTCAATCACAAACATCACAGATGATTTAAAATGTAAGCTCAGTGTGGTCTAAATAGTTCAACTCTCAAATATATTTTCTATCAGTGTAGTACGTATGTGAGAGTGTCAACGGCAATCTATGTATTTCAAGATGTTCAATCAAACATGCTCACACAAAATATTAAGTAAGCCTCAAGAGTATCGATCAGTAGAATATCTCAATCACATAAATATGTATATGCTTGGACTTGCAAAATATATATGATCTTTGTTTTCAACAAAAAATATATTAGTGAATAAATATTGCAACAAAGATGTTTCACCTCAAAAACAAATATTTCCTCCAATGGTTTTCAAAATAAGGAGCAATAGATATTTGTAAATGATTTTGAAAATATTTTGCAACCAAAAGCAAATGCGAACTTCTTAAGATGTTGCAACGAATATGCAATCTTAGAAGATCTAGTAAAGTCTTCTTAGTATGAACTTATCAGTAAAGTCCCCTAAGAATCCTTTTGGGTTTGGCTCTCAACAAAATGAAACAATCTCATAGCAAAGAGAGAGCAAACCTTTCAATCTAAACACTCAAGAACACTTACAGATGATTTAACAACTTTTGAAGGTAAGTTAGAGTGTAAAAGTATGAGCAATGAGAAATATTTTGCTTGAGAGAGAATTTGATTTTCTATTTTTGCTAATCGATTCTTAATTCTCCCAAATGAAAGAGTATATATAGACATACCAGAATTTTTGACCGTTGGGGACCTATTAGGGATTTTTAGAAAAGTTTAATGACTTTTAGCCCTGTTTAAAAATTTTAACTGTGGTAAAAATTAGGTGCAATCCGAGAGGTCCGGTCGACCAGAACAAGTTCGGTCGACCAAGTCTCATATGGTTCGGTCGACCAAGAGACTTTTGAACTGAGGGCTCGGTCGACTAGCAAAGGGCGATTTCTCAATTTTTAGAGGTTCGGTCGACCGGGCCATTTTGAACTGGCTGGTTCGGTCGACCGGGCCATTTTGAACTGGCTGGTTCGGTCGACCAGACCGCTGGGAATTTTTTCGAGGACTCTTGGTCGACTAGGTAGTTGGTGTACAAACCTGGTTCAGTCGACCAGATGGTCAAAATGTTGACCGGAGAAGGTTTCGGTTGACCGAGGCTTTTTGAACTATTGTGGTTCGGTCAACCAGGTGGTCAAAAATTTGACCCGGAGAGGTTTCGGTTGACCAGGGCTTTTTTTTGAACTGCATAGGTTCGATCGACCAGGACCTTAGTCAACAGTTGACCTAGGTCTAGTTCGATCGACTAGGCCAAAATGAACTGACTTGGCTGGTCAACCGAAAGTGCACCATGTGTGCAATTCAGTCCAGTTTTGAAACATACAAACCCTATTCAAGTGCCTAACAAACATAGGTGCAAATGTGAGTGTCCTAGGGTCACTTGGGGTCCAATTTGAAGACACCGAAAAAGTCCGGTGTCAGTCGACGGGAAAACCCTAAGGTCGTTCTAAGGTCATTTCTCACTCACGGTTTGTTTGAGCTTACGTATTTATCATACATGTGATGTTTGTGAGTTTATTACAAACCAAAGCCCTATTTACTATTACAAACCGATTTTCACAAATGAATTATATTACAATTAAGATCGATAATCAGTCTTCAGGCTTTACTTACTTTGTGCCCATCTTGATTTTAACAATCTTAGTTCCTGCACAAAACCTTAAACACTCATTAGATACAAAGAGTATTTGTCATAATCAAAACCGAGCGTGACCGATAAGGTCAACACATAGCCTAGGAGACAAAGCATTAAACACTTAACAACTCTCAACAACAACTCTTAACAACTTTCAACAACTATTAACGTAACACAATTAATACTTACTAAAAAACAAGAAACTTCAACTCATAAGCACACAAGTCAAGTTTAGTTGTCTTGCATTATTACAATTCAAATTTGAAATTTAAACATATTCCAAAAGGAAGGCCAAAACCGCGTAGGGCCCATTGGGCTATGTGGGGCCCACAAGCTGTGTGGGGCCCTCATAGGTCTTGAACTCGAAATTGCAATAGTATGTTAACTCAGGTCTTCTCATGTTGAAAATATTCAAGATACTCCATGCATGCCTGCAAGAGTTATAAACCAATGTGGACATCGGGTGGCCGTCTACGTGTCACCATGTTGGCGAGAGACAAGTGTAAGGGCTACTGATCCCCATCACCGAACCTCGTAAAAATCTTGAGTTTGCATCTCTCTCCCTTATCTCTTTTTATTTTCGCTTGTGTTTGATAATCTATTTTACATTTTCTGCGTTAGGAATTGATTGGGTGATTCTAATTGTTTGGGATATACATTGCTTGAATCTATTAGGTTGTGTAATATTGAAATTTGTGTTATCTCCAAACTTGTGTTTGTGTAGTTGTGCTTTTTAAAATTAGAACTTAAAGACGTAGAATTTTTGAAATGCCCAATTCACCCCCTCTTGGGATTACACCTAAATTCACGCAAATAAACGTAGAAATAAGACATCACAAGCATCATATTTCCAGAAATATTGAAAGATAACACGGACCAACAACTCCTAAGAAATAAATTCAAATCAATTCATAAAAAGAATATTTAAACTAATCTTGGACAACTAAGCCCATGCTCCATTGCTCTCCTTTTTTAAATTTTAAAAAATAACTAAAATAAAGAAGTAAGGATATTTTAATTTGATTGCGTATGTGACAAGTACTTGGAGAGTGGTTCTGGGAAGTTATAGAGATGTTTCATGCATTCAAATATTCATACCAACCATGGAGGGAATAGAAAAGAGTTAAAAGTATTTTAATTTGACTAAAAGAGTAGTTATAGGAATGATTTGGGCATTCAAAAAACATGCCAAGTTTTTTTGACATGCTTATATATGAATGAAGTAAAGATGGGATAAAAGTACATTTATCATTATTGGCCCTTGACAATATAGGCAATTATATACTCATAAGGGTGTATGTTTCACTAACACTAAGAGAATGCATAGCAACACAGGGGAATCATTTAAATACTCCTTCAAATATGCTTTTCATGTTTAGAATAGCAGACCAAGCTTCTGCTTTTGCCATGAACTCTCTATATGAACCCTAAAAGTAAACCATCAAGTTTCACCTATGAAATTCTCTTGCACTAAGGCTTAGAAACTGAGAATTCAAAAGAAGAAGTTTGCACTAACTTGGCCTTGAATGACTTACGATGGAGCTTTCACATCAAAATTTGGATAAATGGTAATACATATATTGAAATTTGTTCATATATTTACAAATCTAAATTCATTACTCAAATTTTTAGTTTAATTGCTTAGAAACTGAGAATTCAATGTAAAAATTGATATTACATACATTGAGTTCAGGCTTGACATTATTGTTTTCAAATTTCAAGAGTGTACTTAAACCGGAAGAGTTCAGGGGGAAACTTATTTGCTGACAAATTGGATACCTTGATGGTGCTTACATTTGAGCATCTTAAATAGAAGATAAAAAAAAAAACAAAGAAGATGACAAAAATACAAAACAGAAATGTTTTCTTTGGCTATCCATAGACTGTTAATTATTGTGGCTCAACAATCTTCCAACAAGCATGAATTTTGGCCCACTTTTCCAGTAAGATTTGAACAAAACTTCATTCTTATTGGCTTAATGCTATTTAATATAAAGAGAAAATACAATTGGCTTAACCCTTTTTTAGTTATCTTCCCAATTCCCCTACTCACCACAACAAACCTATCTCCAGTTCAGACAGTGAAGCCCTTTCACAGTGCTCTTCATATGCATGAATGCAAATTTTCTTTGAATAAGAGAGCATAATGAATAATCCATGCAAGGTAAATCTCAAGTAACTTAGAAAAGGATGATAATGATGAATAATATTTAATTTCTTTGGTTTGAAAATTTTTAAAAGGCTGAAGAATAAATACAGCAAAGGTATTGACTAAGTTAATGATCCACTTTTTAAAACAAATTCTAGATTATAGGACCTAAAAGGAGTTTTAAAAAACAACACTTTGTGAATAGATAGACTGCAGTAGACACACTTGAAGCTTAATGTTAGAAACAAAGGTAACTACTAATATAAAAACACACCCATGTTCATACCTATAGCTTAATATCAAAAACAGAGATAATTGCAAAATAGATAAATAAATAAGATAAAAATCTTGCAATGAAAATGTACTAAGCTGGAGAACCCAAAGCACACTCCTCAACAGGGTCCTAGCATGACAGCGCCCCCTTCCAGGGGACTTGGGCCCAATTCGTCACTGAGGATGGAGTGATCCCTATGTCGACACAACTCAAATGATGTAGCATAACACAATGAATGGGTCTAACAACCACCAATCGTCATATAATGTGTCCTCTAGAACTCATATTTTCAACTAGCCACCCACAACTAATTGGACTGGAGGCCAACATCCACCCCTCAATATCTGACGCTCAACAATGTTTTGTGGGAGAATCATGTGAAACACAGGCAGACATACCCTCAGCCTAATGACTTCGGGTGCAACTTGCATTCAAAGACTCAATGATTCATGAGATTCTGCAATTCACACCAAGTATCACATTTTGTTGCAATCTTTATCGATTTAAGAGCCAAGATATCCGTTTCTAAGAGTCATTATGGTTCCAAAGAAAACACATCCCATTGCACACCGTAGATGAGGCAATAGGAGAATGTTATTTCATTTCAATTCATTGGCACATACCACACCCAAGTTATTGTGAGACTCGTTGAAATGAGCATGCACACAAACATGATTTACTACTTAATAAAATAATGGGGAACACATGGTTTGTGATGTTTAGACCAACAAGGGTGAGGTGAGCACAAGACAATCACCACTATGTAAATAACATGTTCAAGGATCGTTCTTTCACTAGTGGTGAACCGCCCACGTAGCTGTGATTTGAACACTTCACTGGACCATTCATTCAAGTGTGTACAAAGGGAGGTATGCAGTCAACGCGAGCTGATGACTCGTGCTTACTGGGAACTCCTCGTTGAATACCAACAATTGCAATGAATTATCCCCATCATGATGAAATTTCAAATACTGTCCGGGCCTATTGACCAAGGCAATAGACTCGTTGAATAGATTAGTGTAGCTTGCGTGCACCCTAGAACATCTAAGGGCATCTTGGACCTATTATTGCCTCAAACTTCTGTGGCCTAATTGGCCATAGTACCTTTAAGAAGCTAGTCATGAAGGATCACCTCCACCTAGCTAGTTAGCAGGCTAAGGTCTCATTCATTAATGGAATTAATCAGACAAATCGCCCCACCAACGAAGAATGACTATGCACCACCACCTATAGAATCAAGAAAGAGTTCTCAACCTATCAATCCTTACTATGTCTAAACCTGGTAAGTTTCTCCGTATTGAGTCAAATTAAGTTGTAGGCTCCAATTCTGGTGTACCCTTATGCTAAATCCTTTAAGTTCCAGCCTTGCGACTATACTACCCCCGGAACCCAAAAACTTTGATTTCTTATAAGGTGCCAGTGGAATCCTATAAGCAACACCCGTTGATCCCTAGTTAGCATCATTAATGGTTGAGATTAGGATGGTATTTGATAAATCCAAGAATATTACCTCTGACTATGAAATATGAATGCCCCTGACTGTCCCTATTAATCATTTATCTGATTTCAAAGGCCAAAAGAATAGGACTGAAATCTTATGATGCCATCCCATGCTAATGTATCTAGAGAGCAGATTTACTTTAAGCACTCTAATTTCTTCAAAGTAACAACATTAGAGGCACGACATGGAAAATTAAGGCCAGGAGCACATCGACAATAGAAGGGATGGGATGACCAGTGCACACAAAAACGCGGATCGGCCAACCCAACTCAAGGTCCAAATATGAGCTTTTTAACTGCAACAAACTTAAATATACACTATTGGAGCTGGAATTACCACGACTGTTGGCACCAAAATTGCCTTATAATGGATCCTTGTTAAGGGATTTAGATTGTACTCATTCCAATTGCCTAACTTATAAAGCTCGGTATTGTTATTTATTGTCACTACCTCCTCGTGTTAGGATTAGATAATTTATGCGTCTACTACCTTCCTTGGATGTGGTAGCCATTTCTCAGGCTCCTTCTCTGAAACCGAACCCTAATTCTCCGTTATCCGTCACCACTATAGTAGGCCACTATACTACCATCAAAAGTTGATAGGGCAAAATTTTGAATGATGCATCGCCGACACCAAGGCCATGCGATCCATCGAGTTGTCATGAATCATCAGAGCAACGGGTAAAGCATGTGTCGACCGTTTATCTAATAAATGCACCCCTTCCAAAAGTTAGGGTTTGTTGTGCGTATTAGCTCCAGAATTATTATGATTATCAGAGTAGCAATTATCATTAAACAAACTATAACTGATTTAATGAGCCATTCACAGTTTCACAATTTAAGTTAGTTCATACTTACACATGCATGACTTAATCTTTGAGAAAAGCATATGACCACTGGTCGGATCAACCAGGTAGCATTCTTTATCAACACTGACATTATATGAGCCTAAAAGAAAATCAAAGCAAATGTCATCATCGTGTATTGCATCAAGTGATAGACACTCGATTAAGGGCACATTGGAGTGTAAACCCCATCCCCACACACAGTTCTATATCCGAGAGCAAGAGCAATAATACCCGAAAAACCATGAGCATATGACATACAAGTGAGGCATATGCATGGATTGTAGGTTGCTTCTAGATTCACCCTGCACCCCTAAAAGAGGCATACAATGAAAATAGAGACTTCAATTGATAATTCCTTCAATTTAGGTAGGCAACATATGAATCGATATTTTGCCCAAGGAAGCAATTCGCTTGAAGAAACAATGAAAAGAAATGTATAGGTACAATTCTCAGCATAAGCAAAGAGCCAACAAGTCCTCACAAACCAATGCCCACTCACACCATCGCGTACGCTTAACTATAAATTTAAAACATGCAATGTAATTTGTTAGGAAAAAAACCTTGCAAATAAACACGCATTGAGTAGGATTTTAGTAGCACTGCTAGGTGCGACAACAACTTTACCAAAAATTCCTGAAGAACATGCTTCAAGAATGAAAATATGGGCAATGCATGTAAACACAAATATGCTATTGCATTAGCTTTGAACAAAAGCAATCAACAGCCAACGTCAACAACATAGGCATCAATGGCTATTGTAAACCAAATAAGCATAATTGTATAAACATCCACTCAATTGCGTGTGGTAGAGATAACAATGGAAATGGGGATATGAAAGAAAATGGATATTGAATGGCATATAAATGCAAATATGCTACTACTTTGGTTTAAACACAAGAAAATCAAGACCCAATGAAAAGATATAAGCATTGATGACCATTGTAAGCCTAGTACAATAGCATAGTTGCATAACCATGCACTCAATAGGGTGTGGTAAAGGGCTAATAAAGAAAATAGGAAAATAGATACATAAAAGGTATATCCGTGACTAGGGCTATGAAAGAAAATAGATATTAAATGGCATAGAAATATAAATATGCTATTGCTTTAGTTCAAACACAAGTAAATCAACACCCAGTGACAAAGATATAAGCACTGATGGCCATCATAAGCTTGGTGCAATGGCATAGTTGCATAACATATGCACTTAGCTAGTAAAGCTAACAAAGTAAATGAGAAACTAAATACATGAAAAGGTACATCAATAAGCAAGGCTATGAAATAAAATGGACATTCAATAGCATATAAGTGCAAATCCACCATTGTTTTGGCTTAAACATAAGCAAATCAACACCCGTGACAAGATATAAGCATTAATAGCCATTGTAAGTCTGGTACAATAGCATAATTGCACAAGCATGCACTCAACAAGCTGTGGTAGAGATAAAAAAGGAAATGGGAAAATGGAAACATGAAAGGCACCATCAATAAGTAAGGCTATCAAAGAAGGTGGATATGTAATGACATATTTATGCAACTCTACTATCACTTTGACTTAAACACAAGCAAATCAACACCTAGTGATAAGATATAGGCATCAATAGCCACTGTAAGCCTGATGTAATAGTATGTAATTACATAAGCATGCTTTTCATGTTATCCCCACAACTAACATGGCTAAGTGCATTCATCATCAATGATTATAAGATTGCATATTTGGTTGATTTGAAGTTACGCTTAGTAGTGGCTTCAAGATGCCCAAAATGGGTCTTGGTGTTTGGCGCATGAACAAGAAGGACATTAGAGATCTTATCCTAAATGCCATCAAGATTGGTTATCGACATTTCAACTGTGTAGGTAACTCACCACCTGCACAATACATATTAAAAAAATATAATACAAAGCCTAACTTTGTAGAACTATTCAATATTCATTATTCCAAACCTTGTTAAATTCCTTCCTATACAAAACTTTGCCTCATTTGTGTAGAACCCTTGACATTAAGCTGATGTAATTGCTTGCACCTCATTACAAGAATGAAACAAAGGTTGGGAAGGCACTTGTAGAAGCCATTTAGAGTGGGCTTGTTAAGAGGGAGGATCTCTTTATTACCACCAAGGTCAATGAAAAACTAAAATTCCAAGATTTTTCAATTCTTCTTTGGTTCAGCATTACTGCATTGTTAGATATAATCTAATAAAAATGTATATATAATGCAATGCAAGCAATGTGAAGTTGTCATCTTGTTTAATGTAGCTTTGGAATTCAAACCATGGTCATGTTTCTGATGCCTTTAAAGACAGTCTGAAGAAGCTTCAGCTAGACTATGTGGATCTATACCTTGTTCACTTCCCTATTGCCTTAAAGCATACTGGTTCCTTTCATTTCACCTGTCTTCATCATAACTTATTTATCACTTTGCCATATAACTAAGCTTTGAGAAACTATTATACATTTAACCATCTGAGTCATCTTCTTCTTTCATTATTTCTTGAAATACTGTACGTAACTCTACTGTACAAATGCATAGGAGTGGGAACAATTTCCAGTGCTTTGGATGAGGAAGGGGTGCTAGACATTGACACAACCATCTCACTGCAAAGCACATGGCATGCCATGAAGATCTGATTTCCATGGGTTTGGTTTGCAACATCAGTATCAGGTGTTTATGTAAAGAAGTTGAACACTTAAAGCACACGAAAATATTGAGTTCGTATTATCTACAACAATTACAACATCTTTTTAACTAAAGATTGCTTGGCTTACTTAAGAATGAAGCTCGCTATTAACCAAATCGAGACCCACTCGTATTTTCAACATGATTCCCTTGTCAAGTTTTTCCAAAAGCATGGAAGTTGCATTACAACCCATACTCCTATGGGGGGGGGGTATGTAGCCAATATTGAATTGTTTGGTTCAGTATCATGCCTGGATGACTCATTCTCAAAGTTAGTAGGCTTTAGTTTCTCCTTGAACTGATTGATAGCAGTAATGCAGACATGTTAAATTGTTGACAAAAGGTCAAATGGGTTAGGTCGTTGATGACCCATTCACCCATTCAACAACAACAACGACAAAACCAAGCCTTAGTCCCACTAAGTGGGGTCAGCTATATGAATCCTTTTCTACCCATTTATGTGATCATGAGCCATTTCTTTTGATAGATTCAAGGATATTAAATTCTTACTCACTATTTCCTCCTAAGTTATTTTAGGTCTACCTTTACCCCTTCTACTGCCCCCCTCAGTAACTAAGTCACTTTTCCTTACAGATGCACTATGTGGCCTACGTTGCAAGTTTCCATACCATCTGAGTCATCCCTCCCTTATCTTATCTTCTATAGGAGCTACACCTAACTTACCATGAATATGTTCATTCCTTAATTTATCTTTGAATGTTATACCACTCATCCATCTAAGCATTCTCATCCCGAAAACTTTTACTTTTTGGATATTACGTTTCTTTGTTGCCCAACATTCCGATCCATATAACATAACTAGTCTTATAGCTATTCTATAAAACTTCCCTTTCAATTTTAAGGGTATTCTACGATCACATAGCACACTTGAAGCACTTCTCCATTTTACCCAACTTGCTTTAACTCTATGCATTACGTCATCTTCAATTTCTCCTTCAGCTTGCATAATAGATCCAAGGTATAGAAATCTACAAGTGCTATTTATTTCTTCATCATCAAATTTAACTTTGTCTCCAATATTCTTCCTATCATTACTAAAATTACATTTCATATATTCTGTTTTATTTCTACTTATCCTAAAGTCTCTAGATTCCAAAGTTTCTCTCCATAATTCTAACTCAGCCTCTACTCCATCCCTAGTTTCATCGATTAATACAATACATCTGCAAACAACATACACCATGGAACCTCCTTTTGAATACTCTTAGTCAATTGGTCCATCACTAAAGCAAAAAGATAAGGAATTAAAGCAGATCCTTGATGTACACCTATGGTAATTGGAAATTCTCTAGTTTCTCCATCTATAGTCCTTACACTAGTCATTACTCCATCGTACATATCCTTAATGGCATCGGTATACCTACAATATACACCTTTCTCAAGGTCAATAAATATCATATGCAAGTCCCTCTTCTTTTCCCTAAACTTTTTCATTAATCTTCTAAAAGATAAATAACTTATGTGGTAGATCTCTCAAGCATAAAACCAAATTAATTTTCTGAGATTTTCATTTCTAATCTTAATCTTTGTTCAACTACCCTTCCCCATAGTTTCATCGTATGACTCATAAGTTTAATTTCATGATAGTTATTACAATTTTGAATATCTCATTTATTTTTGTATATAGGTATTAAAGTGTTTTTCCTCCATTCTTCTAGAATTTTCTTAGTTTTTACATTTGTATTAAATAAATTAGTTAACCTTATAAATCTGTTTTCACCCAAGCATTTCCAAACTTCAATTGGGATGTTATCTGGTTCCATAGCTTTCCCATTTTTTATCTTTTTTAGTGCAAACTTAACTTCGTTAACTCTAATTTTGTGAATAAATCTTATATTTGTAGTCTTTTCCTCATTTGACAATTTTAAGTTTAAACCTTTTATTTGGTTTTTGTTAAACAACTTACTAAAGTAATTTCACCATCTTTCTTTAATATCTTCGTCCTTAACCAAGACAATATTATGCTCACTTTTTATAAATTTTACATTTTCTAAGTCCTTGCTCTTCCTTTCTCTAACTTTAACAAGTTTAAATATATCTCTTTCCCCTTCTTTTGTACCTAATCTATCATACAAACTATTATATGATTTATATTTAGCTTCACTAACAGCCCTTTTTGCATCTTTTCTTGCCTCCTTATATTTTCAAAATTATCTCCGTTTCTACATTTTTGCCACATTTTATACCAATTTTTTTTTTTTTTATCTTTATGATTTTTTGTACATCTTTATCCCACCTCCAACTCTCTTTTCTATTCGAGAATCTTCCCCTAGATTCACTTAAAATTTCTTTTGCTATTTTTTTAATAGAGCTAGTTAATCTATTCCAAAGAGTATTTGTATCTATCCCATCCTTTATGATCCAATCCCCATCTTTGATCATTTTATCTTTAAATTTTTATTATATTTTCTCCTTTCAGGTTCCACCATCTAGTTCTCCTACACTGATTTATTTTATCGTTTTTCTTCCAATTTTTAATACATATATCTAACACTAAGACTCTATATTGTGTGGTTAGGCTTTCACCTGGAATAACTTTACAATCCTTACATGATAAACGATCTACCCTCCTAGTTAAAAAAAATTCTATTTGACTTCTATTTTGTCCACTTTTAAAGGTTATTAAGTGTTCTTCTCTCTTCTTAAAACAAGTATTCATTATACTAAAATCATATGACATAGCAAAGTCTAAGATCATCTCTCCAGACTTATTTTTGTCTCCATATCCATATCCTCTATGTATCCTCTCATAATTTTTATTATCTCTTCCAACGTGTGCATTTAGATCCCCTCTTATATTTATTTTCTCGGCCCTGGTATGCCTTATATAATACTATTCATATCTTCCCAAAATTGTCTTTTAAGATTTTTCTGTTAAACCAACTTGAGGAGCATAAGCACTAATGATATTTATTATCTCTTGTTCTAAAACCATCTTGATTTTTATAATTCTATCCCTTACTCTAGTTACATCGACAACGCTATCTTTTAAGTTTTTGTCTATAATAATGCCTACTCCATTCTTATGTTTTTCTTTTCCAGTGTACCAAAGTTTAAATCCCGATTTATCGATTTCTTTAGCTTTCTCCCCCACCCACTTAGTTTCTTGAAGGAAAATTATATTAATTCTTTTTCTAATCATTGTATCCATAATTTCCATGCTTTTACATGTAAGTGTCCCTATATTCCAAGTTGCTAATCTAATCCTTGTTTCTAACGTCTTTACTTGCCCACGTTCGGAATAATGCAGGAACCCTCGCATATTTGACACTGTACGTAGGCGCCAACACGGCGCGTTGCTTCAAGGCGACGACCTAGCCCACCCTCGCCCACTTTTCGCTACATCCGGGTGGTTCAAGTGCAACACGTCGCTCGTAGGGGACGCCCCGACAAATATTCGGTAAGGATTCATTTGACAAATTTTACGCTGACTATTAGCTACCTAACGCAACCCTCCTCTTTAACCTGGGCTTGGGACCGGCTATGTGTGAAAAAAATAGGACATTAAGTGCATCACAGGCTAAGTTTCATTTACCCATTCATGATCCATTAATATAAAATGACACGACTCATTTATAATCCTACTCAATTAAACAAGTGAAAATAGACATCCGATAAAATTGGAACTATACAGAGCATGGCCCCTGCGCAAGGATGACACGCACAAATCGAGAAATGGTATCAGAGCAATTACCCAGCTGGAAGTGTGATGAAATTCACATCGCCTGGGTTTGGAAATGTGTGAGTTCACAACGAGGACATTGCGTTCTGTAAGTGGGGGAGAATGTGATACCCCATGGAAGAAAAACTTAAAAAGGATTAGATGTTACTACCCATATCAATAAGGTGCACATTTCTTTTCAGGAGCCTTCACATAAGAACTCCACGGTTAAGCATGCTTGGCTTGGAGTAATCTTGGGATGAGTGACCTTTTGAGAAGTTTTTTCAAGAAGTGTGTGAGTGAGGACAAAACACATTGAAAATGACATGTGTTGGTCTGTGGGGCCAGTCATTAGTCCGATAAGGCCCGCCCGTATTGTCTGGTTCAGGTAGAGGAAGGAGAGACGCTGTGCTCCATAACAAATTTAGCTTGGGGCGTTACAAAATTTACCCATTTAGTTTTAGAAGTGGAGGCCATTCTTAATTATTTTTCCTTCACCCTTCTCTTTTGACTACTAGGTAAAGCTCAATTTCTATGATGTCAGGGTTTGGCTGAGAAATAAAAGAGGACGGTGGCTCAGATTGTCCACTAGTGGGGCAACCAACGGAACACCGTTGTCATCTCGAAGACATCGAAACTGGGGAGATTGAAAGAGAACCTCCAAGCTCTTGAGTTTAAGCTGAACCAAGAGGACATGAATCTCATAAAAAACATGGATTAGAATTATAGAACAAATCAATGTGCCAAGACTTGAGGCGTAGATCCATATGCCTAAGCATATCTGTAATTTTGTAAGCTGCTACTTCTTTTGGTCTAATAAGAGAGTGGATCATTATTTCTTCTTAGGCTTATGTATCTCTGGCTCGATTTAACAAATAAAGAAAATGTGTTGAGCTACCCATGTAACACTTGATCAATATTGATTCTTAAATCATACTTGATAGATGGATAGAACCATAGCTATTAAAAGAAAAGCAAGCAAGACCCAACATGCCTAATGGCAAGATACATGTTGGAGAAAGCACCAATTCAAACAGAATGGATTCAAAATGATGTTATTGCATGGATGGGGTTTTAAATTCAGAAAGGCCACAGAAAATGAACAATTTTTGTAAACTCGAAAAGGCGACAGAAAATGAATAAGTTTTGTTGCCCCCTTGGGAAAAAAAGAGAGATTTTTTTTTTCCCCAATCAGCAACTTCTTGTTTATTTATTATTCAGTTATTTTTTAAAAGGAAGATAGAAACAGGGGCAAACGGAGCTTTGAACACAACCAATCAAACAAGGCAGCTCTTAACCAATTATACAATATACACATTTTACAACTGCAATTATCAAGTAATTGGCTTCTTACGCCACAATGTGTGTATAGTTTTCCTTTCATTCAAAAACTCCACAAGTTCCAACAAGTTTATCATTTCATTTTCTACAAAAAGAGAAAATGTGCAGATGAAACATCCTCTGCTTTATGATACAAAGGGTATTTAGCCCCCTGTCTTGATAAGAGTTTATTAATATGCAGAGAACCAAAATGTTCCTCTACTCCCTCGAGTAAATTGCACTGAAAAGTAATTACAGAAACTTTGTGGATGAAAAGCATATACATTAGTAAACAAATGGAATAATCGCGAATCTGCCTCTTGGGTAGTTGTCGAATTTATGGAGATACCATCTATGGGTTTCTGCTGCTGCAAACGCCAGGTTTGCTACCTGCCATGGCAAGACAAAAGCTTCAGGCTTCCAAGAAAGCACAAATTCAAAAACATTTCTGAATGTTTTAAATCTCTGGCAAGGAAAAATTACCACAAATTCAAAAAGTAACCAGACTGTGAGGTCAGTACCACCGCTAGCAACCACAAGACCAGCATATATAACCTTCAGTATTAGCATGGCAGCAGTTAGAAGAGCTAGCCATTGGATAAAAAAACGGAAGAATGAGCAGAAGAAAAGCAATTAGGCCTGAAAATGTTAGCCCCAAGCAATAAACTACATAATCCACAATACAAATATTTTCTACAGTTTCACTCCCAGGAGGAGTGGTGAAATTATTTCATAGACCACGAGGTTTTTAAAGATCGAACACCAAAGAATCCAATGGTCAGGAGTAACAAAGATATGTGGGAAGTCATTAGCACACGTAAATGTGTGCGTGCGCATGTAGAGAGAGAGAGAGAGAGAGAGACTCACGATTTCAGCCAGGTAGTGGGGAGAAGAAACGATTTCAAACCAATCACCATGCGGGATAACATATTCTTGTTCAGTGTGTGCACGTAGTGAGCCCTGATCAATATTTAAAAATGTCAGTGAAAAATGGCATGGTAGCTGCACTGGAAATTCAAGTAGTGCTCCTGATTATGCTCACTTTGTCATCCCTCTTCCCCTAACTGTGAGATAGGGATAAATGGCAGAACCAGAGAAACTAGCACTCTGGAAAAAAATCAATCCATTCCCACCTAAAAACTACAGGCTTCTGTTTCAAAGAATTTCTACCCTGACCCTGAACCTTTACAAAGAGGGTTTGCTTATGATAACAATAAAACTACATCAAAAGCACTTTTCTACACTGCATATATATTCAATTTCCACCATCTCACTGGGGAATCCTTCTTTTGGAGAAATGAACAAGAGATGTATTCAGCACCTCTGTCCAACATATGAAGAAACAGATTCCTCATCAATCACTATTCACTACAACTGTCCATTTGCAATCAACTGCCAGTTGCTCCAATCTGATCAGTATTTTAATTTTAATTTTATATTTTATATAGAATACTATCTTATCATAGTCATCAAAGAATAAAAATTATTTCTTATGCTAACATCATGTTAAAACCAAGCAACTGATTTTCAGAGACATAACACTCACAAGAATGGCATGACAACGGAGCTGATGAATCCAACCCCAGAAAAATATAGCAGCACCAATCCATTGGCGCCACCCAAGCTTCATAAGAGGATTCAAATATCCCCACCAATCAAATTCAACAGCAGGCATCTGATTCTTGCCTCTGACAATAAACTCAGCCACTACATCTGCTGCATATTCGAACACTGCTGGCAACCAAATGCTGCAAAGTGATAAAGGTGCTGCTATGTAGAAACTAACCACAGGAAAATGACACAAATTAGTAAAAATTCTGACACGTGAATAGTCACTGGAAGATCAAAGAAACAAGAAACGATGAACATTGAATCAATAATATAAGTAAGGAGATAAACTAAAAGGAATAAATAGAGGTCAAAAACTTGGATCTAGGCGAAACTTTTTATTTTTTTTTAAAAAATTTCGATTCTCATTTTTTGTTCATTTATTTAATTTTATGATTGACTTATCAACATAATAAACCATTTAATTACATATAAATTACATGGGACAGAAGAGGGAGGATGCCGTGGACATCAAATTCACAACAATGAGAAAGAATCATAGACAATAGGAACCAAGCTCAAATGTTTCTATTTGGATGGGAATAAAATCAAGAAGAATCATATTCATCATGTCCAAACTCCATAATGTAAGCTCTCAAATGGTATTAACAACCACTACGACTTCTCCAACCCGTAAAATCACAATATTGACTAATAAAACTTGCTACATATAAGAGGGATAACAATTCTGCAAAAACAGATTTTCAGGTATAGCATGAGTAAATAGGAATCAAATCAGAGTTTCTCCATGCACTTAAGTGCCACTGCAAAGCTTCACATGTCACTTTCCAATCCATCAATGCTTCGCAGTTTGGATATCTCCATGCAAACTGGTCACTTGATTGCAAAATGGTGAAAATTTGCATTTATTCATCTAGAAGACACCCTAGTGGATAAATTGGCAATAGCAATGCATAAATAAAACATACTATCACATGCAACAAAAGAGTGAACTAAATAGTTTAGGTGTACACAATGTATGCCAAGCAACAAAAGTATATGTATATATCAAAATGCAAATAATATTCTTTTAATAGGGAGCTGTAGTGCTGCAAAGAAGAACTTTCAAGAGAAGAAACTTTGAAATCGCATACCGCATATGAAGGAATACCTTTACTAAAAATCCATAAATTTATTCAACATATTGGCAGGATTAGAAAAGCAACTACAATGTGCAAAGTTATAGAAATCTGCAAGCTTTTAACTTTCGAACCACAAGCTTTCTCAGTCAAATGGATCAAATTTAACAATAAGCACATCATGACATACATATGAAAGCATGTTTGAAGTAAACGTTAAGCATAAGCATGTGCTAAAAGATAGGATATTTCATCACAAGACTTCCATTTTTAAGACGAAGAGATTAATATTACCTGATCCAATAATTCCCAGGCATCACCCACTCCACTCACAAAATTAGCAGTGAAGAATATGGCAGGAAGAGAATCAATAATAAGAAAATATCCATGAAACTTACAACATGCCCGTTAGATAGCCAGAAATGTGCATCCGAGCAGATGGGCTGTAGTTTAATACAAATATTGACTCATAAAGGCGCCTTAACACTTGAACTTCCATTAACAGAAGTAGAAACAGAGATTGCCAGACGCTGTTTATCAGTTTTCCCCGGATTGATTGAGATTCGTACAATGAAGAGATATGTGAGCCTCCAGCCAATTCGCTAGCAATGGTTGAGTAATCCAATGGCTCAGAAACCAATGGCACCATTTTATAGGCATAGAACGATGTTACAAGAACCAAGAATGTTGTCCACACCACAGCCACCACGTAGAAATGAAGAAAGAACTTTTGAGGAACAGTGAATCTCTACAATTTAACATTGTAGTAAAGTTTAGCTTGATAGAATCAGAGAGATAAGATGCATTTTATTTTCAATAATGAATAAAAAGAGAAATTATAATAGTATAATAATGTAGACAACAATTCCCCCCTTTCCCCAGTCTCCTAAATAACAATACAGTATGACCTGCCATTATAATATGTTTGACATGACAATCAAAATACATTTTCGCTAATAAATCATACTCAAACATAAGAATTCAGTTGAATTATGCCGCCCTATCGTAAAATGCCTGCCCGTAACCCAGCAGATAGAGTGGGTTTATTTTGTACACCAACGCCTCGGATTCCCTCTGACTGATCAAATCTGCTCAAAATGACTACCGCGCTGTCCACGTCCGCCCGCCAAATTATTGTTAGCCAAGGAAAATGACTCGTGGTTACATTCCCGTCTCTTAGAAAGAGCGGCTAAACGATCGGACCAGACAGGCGCAGGAAGGGTGGTCAAAATCTAATAGGTCAGGCAAAGCGGCGAATTCATTTGGGTCGTTCTGCCTCCAAACACATGAATTCGTTCGCAAATGAATTCCGCGTAATGATTTATTGCAAATTAAGCGAACTTCATTTTTTTTTTTTTTTTCCAAGCGGAGTGTAATCCTTCAGTATAGCACACTTCCATTCATAAAGGTAACCCTAAATCCACTAATAGTGTCGTAAGTTAAATTTGAAAGGAAAATACAAAAACCAAAACCGAAAAAGAAAAGAAAAATCTCTCGGTGAACGATCTTCAACTTACATGGGAGGACGACTGCATGGTCTTCCCTCTCTTCGCAAACCCCAACAGAACCTCGCGAAACGAACTGAGCCCATAAGAAGGCATCAGAGCTATGAGAATGGGCAGCGTTCCAGCAACCCATGCCAATCTCAACAATCCGACGAGTCGTGGGAAATCCATTGCAGAGAGACAGAGGGCGTGCAGTAACTCTGTAAACTGCTTCAAAAAACCTTAGGTTGTGATGATTCCAGTTGAAGAGAGTAAGGGAAGCGGCGATGGCCCATAAAAGTGCAGGGATTAACTTAGATATAATCCCTAGGGCTTGCTAGTGAAGAAAGAATACAGGTGAAGAGATGCCAGACGTGCAAGTGTCGAGAACAGGGGGAGGAGTAGTGCAAGTTTCCTTCTTCTTCGTCTTCTTCTTCCCTGTTCTGGTGTCCTCTGCGTATGCATGTTTGTTTTTGTTCTTATAGTTTTAGTTTTTTGTTTTTTGTTTTGTTTGGAGTAATTTTTTTTATTTTATAATTTAATTAACTATTTTATATGTCAATCGATTGATGGTATTTTAAGATATTACAAAATTAAATATTAAAAAAAAATATAACTTATTATTAACTAATTTTAAAATAATTATAATTATACATGAGCACTATTAGATTAGATTTATGATGTTTATTATTTTATTTTATTTTATTTTTTTCACTTCATGATGTGTGAATAGAAGTCTGACATGATTTAATTCTGATTAAATATTTAAAAAAAAATAAATCTAAGTTTGTAACCATTAAATATTTAATATCTTTAAATAGAATTATATGTTTATTTTTCACAAAAAAATATTTAAAAAAATGTATTAATGGTTCAATATTTATGAGAGAATAAAACCGTAAAGATGTTTATTAATATTATTGAAACAAATCAATTAAAACAAGACAATATTTTCAATGTTCATAATAAAAGAATTACTTGAGAAAAATTTTGAACTTATATCCCAGGGTACAATGTAGCTTATATTTTATTGCCAATATTTAATTAACAAAATAATTTAAAGGTAATTTAAAAGTATAAAAAGATATCAATCCAAAGAGAAAGAAAAAAATAACTTTAAAATTCAATATTTAAAATTATTTTACATATTTAAACAAAATCTTGTCTTTTTAATACAAATCTTGAAAACTTTAAAAATTGGTTAAAACTTATAATTCTTTGAAAAATTGAAATTTAGCACATAGAAAATCCTTTTCACGACTAAATAGGCCTGAGGTTTTTTTTTCCTAGAAATAAATCGAAAATGTCTTTTATATATGCTCCAACTTTGTAGGGAGGGTCATGCTAGTCTTATGACTCTTATCTAGTGGTGCAATCGAGTCAGTTGAGTTATAACATGTTCAAGCTAATCTCGTTTAATAAACGAACTCTTAAAATCAAGATCGAGTTAGGATCGTTAACTAAATGAGCTAAGCTTAACTTTCTTTATGTTCAGCTCATTTATCAATTGAGTTTAAAATGGAACTAAGTGAGTCAAGACTGATCTTGTCAAAATTGTGATTATATATTAATAAACATTATATTTAAATCTAAAATTACTTATTGATATATAAAATTAATATTTTAATTTATTTTTTTTACTATTTTATGTCATTGAAAATTTTTAAAAAATAAAAGACAATGTGAGTAGTGACGATTAAAGAGAAAGTACTTTTAAATATATATATATATATATATATATATATATGTAAAATAATGTATGTTTAAAATTAACTCTAAATCAAATATATAAATTAATGAACTAAGAAGCAAATAGACAAATCTTTTTTTTTTTTAATCCTACATGCTAAAAATTTTATGCTAATTTGTGTTATAATTTTTTTTATCACATTATACATTTATATTTTTTATAAAATAAAAAAAATAAATGATCAAATTGTCATTAGAACAACATTAGAAAAATAATTATAGAGGGACAATAACATTTTCTAAATATGCCAATAATGTCTCTATTTTTTTAATAAGTTAAAAAATTAATATTATAGAAAGAGTTAAGATCATTGTGAGTGTTTATATCTTAAATATAATCATTTAAGTTATCAAAGATTAGTGATACCATCATTCATTTTCGATTTAAACAATAATTTTCTAAGAGTACTTTAGGTAGACAAAAATCATTTAATTTTTTATGCATCATCATGTGTTTCTTAAAAATGTAGACACACATTATGAAAATTATTGAATATGAATCATATTTTTCGATTCTATCTTGTTTTTTATGCACATTTATTTTAATTTTTATTGTTTAAAAATATTTTAAACAATAAAATGTATGCATCAAAATACACACACACACACACACACACACACATATATATAACTAGCTCCAGAAGGCCTAAAAGGTGTGAGATTAAAGGTGTATTCTCAAGAAGGGGGTAAATTGGGTAATTAAAAATTTTATTAGTGGAAATTCAGATTACCTTAACCCTTTTTAATTTAAACTTATACAACCACAATCTCAATATCTAAATAGCAACCATACTATACCAAACGGGAATCTTAGGTATGAATATGAAATCTGAAAATATAATCCAATACTCAAACTTCAAATAATTCAATTTATCAATTCAGAATTTGATTTTCAACAATAGTCAATGATCTTTTCAAAAACACAAATTTAGTAGTGCAACTTGGATTTTCTTTTACAACTTTAAGTTTCAATAGAATGATCAATCCCAAATACTTTACTTCAGTTAATTCAGCCCAAAATTTAGATATTATATCTCAACACGATTTTTAATCCAACAACTTAAATCAATCTTAAAAATAACTACTTGGTTCAGTCACAATTCCAAATATTCAGCAAATTCTCAATATTCACCAAGTTTCCAATTTTCAGTAGGTTTTCAAATATTCAGCAAGTTCTCAAATATTCAGAAAGTTCTCAAAGAATATCAAACATGCACGCAAGTTATATCTTGCAAAAATTTAAAGAGTAAGGGAAGAAGAGTTGAACACCAAATTTTTTATAAGGTTCAGCTAGTAGCCTACATCCTTGCCTCAAGCAACCCACTTTAAGGATTTTCCTTTCCACTTCATTACCAGCTGAAGTAAACCTCTCTCCGATCAAGGTGGAGCCGCCTCTCTAACGAGAAAAATCCTCTCTCTAGGCAATGATTCAAATCCTTGAACCATCAATAACAAAACAAACAAAGTAAGATTATTTGTACAATAGAATACTCATCAAAAAGAGCAAATTAGTATACGTTGGAATCAATATACTTCAAAGAAATCAATAAAGAAGATGGAGCTCGAAAGTTTATCACCAGTAATCTAATTATAGAGTGTGGATTTCAATAGAACGAATCAGATTTTTGTGAGTTTCAGTAAGAACAACACATCAACCCTTTTAGAAAATATTTTAGTAGTACAACACCAATTTTGAATTCGTATGTGTGCCTTGAGTTGCACTAATATGTGAGAATAATATGTATATATAGTGCATAAGGGTTTCTAAATGTTTTCCCCAATTTTTCTCTGAATTTGGAAACCATTCATGCAAATTTTGGAAACAATATTAGCATTGTTAATAATTTAAAACATAGACTTCAATCGACTAGGCAGTAGGGTCAGTCGCCTGAACTCTTTAAAAAATAGCACATTCTGAAAGTCAGTACTGGGGCAATCGACTAGTCTCGATAGGTTAGTCGCTTGTTTATGTTCTATTTGCTTATTTACAAAGTCAATAGTCTGTCAGTCACCTGATGATATATCATCAGTTGCCTGACCATTAAGCCACACTTTGTTTTTCAAAGTTTGGTTCCAAAACTTAAATTTATAACTTAGAAAACTTAATTGAGGCCTTATGAAAATATTTTCCATGTATAAAAATAGGTCTTTAAGTCCATGATATTTCCTAAGAGTTTCAATCATCAATATTAAAATTTGAAGTACTTAGATGAGACTTTAATAAGATAAAAACTATCTAAGAGCCTAAGTCTTCATGTCTTATAGCTTCCACACTTTGTCCAAGCTTTAATCAAATCTTCAATATGCTTTACATCCATCATGACTCATAGCTTTAAATGCAAACTTCATTCAATCTCTTCAAACATACGAACTTGATTTCATAAAAACACTTGAGCACTGAAACTTAACTCAAACAAACATGTTAAGTATCCTTAATTTGCTATCATTAAAACGAGATTAAGCCTTATTAGGCCAACAATCTTCTCCTTTTTTATGATGACAAATAAGGAGCAAAAATGAGAAATCCTTAATAAGGCTCCCCCTTACAATAAACATATCCTTAAGAAGTCATGTAGTGAATATCAGAATTTTCAAAACTTTCAACATATATCATGATATATCAATTATAACTCCCCCTGAATGAATTATTTCTCTAAATACATTCCATATTCAATAAGATTAGAAATTCATTCATAAGGCATACTTCTCAAAATTCGGAATATTCATATCATGTATAAGTCCATGTATATGTGTCAACATGTATACAATGTCAAGCTTATATTGCAGTGCTAAGTTAATATCATGCTATCATGTTCAACATGCTTAATTTTGCTAATGCTTCTTCTCCCCCTTTTGACTTCATAAAAAAGGATTAACTATGAAGAAACAACATACAAATCAACTGGGGACCATAAATCAGCATTCAGTTCACATGAACAAGGTCCAAGTTCAGCATGCAATTCTCAAGGCAATCATCCATCAGAATGTCCAATCCAGATATCCATAATTTAATATGCAAAAGATATTCAACATAATCCAAATTCAGTATGTAAAATAACATATCCAAAATAAGCATTAAAATAGAAGTAGCAAAGCAAAATAAGAGAGCAATATCAAAAGTTGTATCAAACACACATATTACAACCCATATTTGTTTTAGTGAGATAAGAAATAAATTTAGCTAAGCATCATCTCCACCATATGTTTCTGTACCCTCCTCATCATCATCTTCATCTTCATCACCTCTTGAGCTCGTCTCCATGGGAGCCTTTCCTTGTGAAGAGGAGGAGCCGCCTGTATAACTCTCTATGCGTTCGAGCCTCTAATCAAAAGCAGTGAAGTGAGAAGTGAAACTGGACTGAAGTGCACTAAAGTGTGAAAAAGTTAGGGTTTTACGAACATTAACTATTTATACTATCGCAGGTTAGCCAACTGCACTTAAAGAGTCAGTTGCTTAATGAGCCTAAACCTGAGATATTCGTAAGCTAGTGTAAGTTCAGTCGACTGAGGGTAAGTTGTCAATCGCCTGTCCTTCAATACTTTTGACTTGAGACACTGATATGTATATAGATATGTTTTTTATCTATTTGGGATGTAGTATGAATGTTTGGAGGTACATGTGTAACTATGGTGGTATTAGAACTCTAGTATAGTTTTGAGGTTAAAAATATTTTCCGCTGCATGATTTTAGATTGAGTTATGGATAGGTGTAGTCGGTACCCCACTTTGGGTTCGAGTCATATATTATGGTATCAGAGATTGTGAAATGGGTTATTTATGGATTAGTAGCACTCCGGGCCCCACCAAATTTGGAGCGCTATAGTTGTGGTATCAGAGCCTAGGTTGCTAGGTTCTGTAGACTTTAGTAGATAATAATACTAGAGTATAGGTATGAATTAAGATGAGAATAAGAATGGGCTGATTAGGATTTTAGTAAGTCATTATTGGAGGTTAAATTGGAATTTTGAGTTTTGGTCTCGCAGCCTGGAGGCAGAAATCCCTTGAAGGTCTTCTATGATTATCCTAAAACGACGGTTTCTTCTATCAAAAATTCAAGGAAGACTCACTAGGAAGCAGTGAAGTGGATTTTAAGATATCTACCTGGCACTATTGAGAAGTGCTATGTTTTGACGAAGGAGATTTGAAAATTCGAGGATATGTTGATGCCGATTTCGCAAGTGAAATTGTTCATCGTAGAAGCACCACCGGATATGTGTTCATTGTTGGTAAAATAGTTGTTAGTTGGATGTTACAGATACAGAAGATTATTGTTTTATCTACTACAGAAACTAAGCATGTAGCAGTGACAGAAGCTAGTAAAGAGATGATTTGGCTTCAAGGTTTGTTAACAAAGCTTGGAATAAAGCAGGAAAGAAATGTTTTGCACAACGACAGTTAGAGTGTGATACAACTGGCAAAGAACTCTGCATTTCATTCCAAAACCAAAGACATTGGATTACGTTATCATTTCATCATATCTCTATTAGAGGATGGTGTGTTGATACTGGAAAAAATCCAAGGTAGCAGGAATCCGGCAAATATGTTAACAAAGGTGGTAACTACAGAGAAGCTGAAGTTGTATTCAACTTCAGTTGGTTTTCATGCTTGAAGACAAATTTGAGCACATCATTATCTATATACTAGTTGAGATGGTATCTCCGTCTCCAAGTGGGAGATTGTTAAGCTGAAATGGAAACGGATTAAATGGAAACAAAAAATTATATGGCCTTGAAGAGGATGAGTTGTAAATGAAAATGAGTCGGGGAGGAGCCAGCTTTCATGTGCTGGAATGATAATGCCCGTGTGCTAAAATAACCTATTAAATATCCCAATTACTCCCTTCCTTTCCTATCCATTCAATATAGCTATATAATGAAGCAATTGTACATGAATGTGAATATAGTGAAGTGAGTGAGTGAGAAGTGTGAGAGTACTGAAAGCGAGAGAAAGAAAAGTGTGAGAAGAGTTTAGTTGAGTGTGTGTCTACTCCTCTTATTTTTCTCTCAGGTTATAGTATATTCGGTATGCTCCGTGGACGTAGGTCAGATTAGACCGAGCCACGTAAATCTGGTATTCTTATTTTGTATTGTATGTGTGATTATTGTTCCTAGATCCCTAACAATAGTATGATATAATTGTTCTTGTAACATAAATTGCTTTTTGAAAATATGCCAAAGTGCATAGATACAATTCTCCATTGGTATCATAAAGGGCATGGTGTTTGGATCTTAATTTTATCTTTTTATAGTACACATGCTGCAAAAGATGAAATGTAAGTTGTATTTTCTACCTGCATTGAAGCTCTACTTCTTTCTCAACACTATAATCGGAGTATTAATATTAGTTATACAGTTTCTAATTAGAGGGCTCCTTGCACATACTTTTGCACATAATTTTTCCTCAAGTGGTTCAATACAAAAGGGAAATAAAAAATGTGACATTCATAGGCAAGATGTTTAGAACAATTTTTATTTTTTATTTTTTTTGAGTTCCAAGTTCAACTCAATAAGATTTAAAATAGGTAGAGCACAGTCAACATAACTTCAATTTACAAATAATGAGGTTAAATCTTAAAATTTAAAGATTTCATATAAGCAATCTATCAATGGATGATGCCAAATTAATTCCTTTATTTTGAGATTTAAGAATATGTGTGAATTGAAAAAAATTCATGTGTGGATTTTTTTTTACTTTTTTTATATGAAAGTGACTAGATACTATCAACAAAGCGAATAAGCTAGACTTATACCAAATTAAAGAATTAATAATCACCCTCTTGGTTAAATTTATCCCACATTATTATTGCACCAAATATAGGCTTTGAGTGTTTAGCCTACTCAAATGTATCCTATATTAATAGAAGGTGTAGCACGTGCAGCATACATGCTGCTTCACTAGTAAATACTAGTGTAGGATTTATTCTTGAGGTAGAGTAATGCTATGGAGAAAAGAAGAAAATGATTATGCAATTGTATTAATGTTTTCTTGCATTAGAGTATAAATTATACAATAAGCTCTTTAAGGAAGGTGAATGTGCATGAATCATTGTATGACTCACTAACTTTTGTACATGTGATTAGCCTCTTGTCTTTATGGCTAAACACACATTACGTACAGAAGTGTAAGGAAATAAATCGGCGTTGCTTTTTGATTTATTATTTGAATTGTTTCACTTGCTTACGGTTTTTACATAATTGGTATGATGCTTGTGAATTCACTAGTTTTTCTAAATATGTTCAGCCTACCTGCCTTCCTCTAAAAACACACTTTACATGGGAAGGTGCAATGAAACAAATTAGGTTACGTTATGGCTTAGTGCTCAGCTCATGTTTACCGTAGTGACCCGAACCTACAATTAATTTTATACAGTGGAAGACCCCAAATTGATTATACCAGAGTACTAAGTAACCTCATTATAACAATATCTCAAATATCAAATTTAATACATCCTTAAAAATTCTAAATTATACAAAAATAAAAAAACTTAAAATTTAATCTAAACCGCTCTTTCTAATCTCTCCCACGCTTCCGTTATGTTACTCTGATTTTGGCTATGCTCCTCAAGGTATCTGAAATTTTTAATAATAATTGGGTGAAACACCTCTCAGTAAGTAAAGATTAGATTATTATCAGTGTGTGACTAACATGAACTTTACAGTATAAAAATATATTCAATAATTTTGCTTTAATAAAAATTGCATTTGTAAACCGTAGATCACATATATAAATAAATAAATGTACTTTCCTCCAAAACATCATTTGAGCCAATTAAATGGTCATAATCACATAAATATACCAATATGTATAAAAGACTCCTTTTGGCCGAAGTATGTCATGTTTAACCCCAATGACCAGGTTATACGGTCTGAAAACTGGACTTAACTTGGTTGGCCGACCAAAACTAAATCAAAACATTATGTTTGTAAGATTGATTTGCCTATCACATCCTAGTTCGGAAACAAGTGTGTAAACCCCTATTCAGGTCAAATCGACTATCCACTGTCAACACTTCCATAATAATGTGACTGCACTAATATTCCTCTATAGCTACGGTACCGAGCATTCACCACATTCAGCCCATCAGGGTTCTTAAAACATATAACCACAATTTATGAAATTAACCAGTCTAATCATCTTATCATTTTCCCAACACAAAATTTGTAATAAATCTCATCATTATTTCTAATCAACCAATTAATAAATATAATACCGTAAAATTCATAGTATAACATGTAATAAATATAACACCTTAAAATGCCCAAACTTACTCATTTATACTATAAAATAAAATAAACTCATGCCACACAATTTGTTTAATAATTATAATTTTATAAATTTCCTGAGAAATCCTTATAAATATATATATTCTGTAGATTTAAATAAAAACACGAGTATGATCAATTCCACATATTTAATTTAACTCTTATATATTTAAATAAACCTAATATGATCAAATCCTTACGGTTTAATTTAACTCAAATATATTTAAATAAAAACAGACATGATCAAACCTACGTATTTTAATTTGCTCAGGCATATATTTAAATAAAATAAATATCACCATATTCATATATTGTTAGCTTTTTGAATCCGATCCCTGTTTTGATGCTCACAAAGCACAAGTTCCTTATGTGTGCATTTAGTGATTGAACATGTTATAATTCAATACACACATAAGTGGACTGGAAATGAAAGTCAGGAGTGATGAGAGGACTATACACTCATGCGCTTTCCATGAAATCTTGAAGATCAAAAGGAAGACAAAGACATTTATTTTTAATTGTATATGCATTTATTTTTATTATTTGGTCTATAATAATGCATATATCTACATGATATGGTTATATGCTCAGACAAGACCATAGAATGATCATAGGAATCTCTTAAACTTTAATGTCATACCTTTAGAAATAGGGATAAAACTTATTAGGTCAAAGAAAGGCATACCTTAATTTTTCAAAAGGCTTGGTCGACCGAACTCTTGGTGTGTTAAATGCTTTGGTCAACCGAACAGAGAGAAAGTCAACCTTTTCACTTGTCTTGGTCGATTGACCCATTTTTGAATGTAACTTCCTTGGTCGACTAAACAGTCAAAATTGACTCTTCCACCTCTCTCGGTTGACCGACCATACAGATCAAAAACACCTTGATCATCCAAACCATATAAGTGGTCAACCAGCATTTTGCCTTGGTCGACTGAACCCACAAAGGGTTCAGAATCACCCTAAGATGGTCGACCATGATGCTTCTCTGGTCAACTGAGTTGTTAGAAAAAAAAAAAATCAAAGTTTACGTAGGTTGGTTGACCGACCCTTACCCTTGGTCGGCCGAACCTCTCGGGTTGCCAAATTTTTACCACGATAAACAAAGGTTAATCTTAATTAAACTTCATTAATATTTTTCCAAAATTTCTCTTATGTCCCCAACAGTCATAATTTTCAGAAAATCTATAAATACTCCCTCATAACCTCATATTAGCAATTTTTATTAACTCCAAATTCTCTCTAAACCCTTTGTTAATCAAAATTCTCCCAAACCAATTCTTATTGAAAAAATAATTTCTTTGGGACATATTTTTATCAAATCTTTTCTACTCTCTTCCCGTTTATTTATTTCAAAATTTATTTTGAAGGGGAGCATATTTATTTTGGACATTTATTTTATATCCATTTACATTTACTCTCATTTTCATCTTCATTTATTAAAATTATTTTTGAGAGTAGCCTTAAGATTTCTTCCCGTTATTTTTCTTGATAAATATTTTTGGAAAAAATCCTTTATTGCACAAATATTGTTTTTGAGTTTAAATTCCAAATTCTCCAAACATTTTTATTAGTGAAAATCTTTTTTGGAGAACATGATAATCATTTTGATATTCTCATATGTAACAACCTGCTACTATACAAATTTTTTTTTCCATAACATAAATAGCATCTGTCTGAAATACTACTGAAAATATCTCAGGCTCAAAAGAGTACCGAAGAAACTCTATCATCATACATACCTAAGCAGCGGTATACAAGAAATTGTAAACTTTCATATATAATACCAGAAAACTATAAATCTCATAGTGTATGTAATTATTACAGAATGCCCAGTGACATCACCAAAACCTGGAATTCTACCCCAAACCACAGGCATCATAAAAATGCCTACCCTTCCAGTATGGGCAGTGCAAGATAACCTCTACCCGCGAGCCTAACCTTCCCACCTAACTGGATCTCCTGAAAAATAGTAAGTCACTTGGATGAGACAACGCTCAGTAAGAGGAAATATGCTATTACTAGTGTGTGGCGATTGAGTTTCACATTTAATATACTAAAATAATACTGATATAGTAAAATAAACATGCTGGTAAGTTGTACAAAATTCTCGTAATGTAATTTAAAATACAACTATGTATCTGAGTTTTCTATTCATACATACTGCTAATATTGTAGTATAACAGCTATTGTGTGATATATCTGTACATAAGAATTTCTACTAATACCCTGGGATCTGTATGTCATGATTTAACCCCTCATGATAGGGTTGTGCGGCCCGTAGGCTGGACTTACTTTGGTTGGTCTACTAGGAAAGTCAATCTATATCTCTATCATCCGCCAATCTGACCCACTGCAATCTCTCCGGGCACACTACTACTGTTCTCTACCTTATCTAACCGGCCACCTCAACCTAGCTTGTTGGGGAGGCTGCAATCTCTCCTGACGCGGTTAGACGGAATCCACATACTATCTGAGTTATGTGGTTACACTCTATCTGAAATAGCAATGGTACCGTTTTCTACTGTCTATATCTGTCTGTAATATCCTCAGGGATCTGATACTGTGTAATACTAGTATGTGTGTGTATATATATATATTGCTACTTTTAACATGATTTCAAAACAACCATAACACTATAAATCTTAGCTATAATATCTGAAATATCTGACGGAAATATCTTTAATACCTGTCTGTATTATCTGTAATATCTCTCTGTAATATTTGTGTTAGCCCTGTCAGCTACACTATCTTGGTTTATATGTTTTGATGATATTAACCTATTTGTTGTTTTTAGTATTTTCCATCCTTGTAGATCTTATCTAATATAGGTACAAAGTGTCAGAAACACAGAGGTGCCAAATCAGAAGCAAGATCGGACCTAGTAGACATCAAATAGAAAAGATCGGAATGACACTGACTCAGAAGCACCAAAGCACATCCTGGAGTTTTTATTGTGTATAAATTAATTGTAATAAGGGTTGTGTGAGTGAGTGTGTCACGCCCCAAACCCCGAAGTGGGACCTAGAGGTGAGAATATAACCTAACCTGTCCCCGTATCATACAATCATCAAGAGATACAGTACAATGGATGAGGGTCCGACCCCGTGGGGTTCCCAGGCACCCTAAATGCATCCAAACATAATCATATACGCAGCAGAAAAGTCGTTCTATATATATACATATGCAGTATCATACCAGAATCTATACAAGAGCAGAACATGGCTCTAACAAAAACATACAACCGGGTGCCCAGATACAATCCCAAAATGGCAACCCAACAAATCTACAGTCCTAGCACTTACCCAAGCGCTACACAGTACACCGGCCTCCTACGCTCCCTACACCAGGATGCTAGTTCCGGTTACTCAAAGGACCTGTAAAAATTTACGTACAGTAGGGGTGAGACACATTTTAGTAAGGAAGAACACAAGTTATATCTGTGTGTGGCATTTGAGTGTTATCATGACAAAACATACACGCAGTTGAATTCAATCCAGTACTAATTCACACAGTGCCTACAAGCACACACAACATATGATTAGTAACCTGGTAACCAGAACTGTCGATCACATCAGCTCAGTTCTCTTAGTACACCGGTCACAAGGACAGGCGATCCCATCAACTCAGTCTATCATATACACACACATGATCAACACATAGTGTCGTCACACTCATTGGCCTAAAGCCGATCTTGCATTACGGCGCTGGCCCGTAGCCCACCCGTGAAGCACGGCGCCACCGGCACATGGCAAGTCCTCGACTCCCATGGCATCGTATCGGCGCTTAAGCAGTGGATCCACACCCTGCAGCCTAATCTGCCGGATAGGCTCACGCCCTCGGATATAGAGCCTGACACTCTTGCCAATCTATGGTCAGCGATTTCATACGCCCTCAGATATAGAGCCGGACACTCTCAGTACCTGGAAAATTTCGGAACCGCGTTCCTACTAGCATTTCAACATATCACACACACATGCATGCTCATAGAACCAAACAAACCACACTTATTTGGTAATCTAAAACATGGTTTTCCAAATAAATACAGTTTATACAAAGTCAAGGCACGACCATCCCAATCATGCAGTATAAATCAACATATACATAGGTTTTCATCAAAACCAAGGATGCAGCCCGTCGCCCCCTTTTTCCCAAAAAAAAAACTATAATAATGAAAACCCATATTTTCTCTGTTAGATCCCCCCAAATGAGTAGCCAAAACACACACAGGACCGTGGACCATAATTCCACCGAGTCCGATTTCAAAAATAACCAATATAAATATAGTTCCCCTTACCTCAACCCCATAAGCAAAACCCAAACTCCAACGCTCCTAAACAGCGAACCAAGTTCCAAAACCTACAATTCCCAATACAGAATATACTCACGAGACCATCCTCTACAAAACTACCAGATCAGAAATGAAAATCGAGCCTTACCTCGATTTTACGCCGAAACCCGAAGATCTCCGAAACGAGATTCCGATCCGCAGAAGTTGTAGAGAATCCTTCCACGATCCTCGTGGTAACCTCAGATTTCCGATTCTATCGACGACCAGCAAGGAAATCTAAAGAGAGAGAGAGAGAGAGAGAGAGAGAGAGAGTTTAGAGAGATAGAGTAGAGAGAGAGAGATTAGAAAACTTAATGAAGAAGAAACAAATTTTTCCTTTTATACCCCTTTGACCCACCCAGTTTTCGTCGACGAAAAGTTCCTTCGTCGACGAAAAGTCGAGTATTTCGTCTAGGATGTCGGCCGCCTCATCGACGAAGTCTGATATTTCAATTTCTCCAAACCTCTCGGCTTCTCTTCGTTGACGAACCCTCTGAATTTTGTCCACGAAAAGTCTTCTACCTTCGTCAACGAAATCTGGCTTCGCCGACGAAAACTGCAGAAATCTTTTTTATATATTTTCCAGGTTCTTATAGAATGCGTATTATAACTCTTGCGGTGTGTGTCTTGCATGATTTCTAAGTAAGATTTGAGCCATTGCATAAGCATACTAGGACACATAAGCATATAGGATCTAGACAAAAGTAACAAACTCACAATTCATAGTTTTCAAAGTAAAAACAAAGAGGTTGTCAAAATAATCCTATACTCAATTAAGTTTTCAAAATGGGGCAAGTGTTAAGTAATATATGAGTTATAAACATTTTCAAAACTTGGTCCCGATTTCAAAAATCTAGCTCTACGTCCTAAAGTCCTAAAAGTCAAGCATATTTTCAATAAAGGACATACTAAGCATATAAGATATCGCAACGAGTTTTCAAATATGTTTTCATAAAACAAGATATCTTATATTTATGTGGAAACTCACTTAGACAAGTTTTAATCTTCATTAGACTCAATATATTTCATATACTTTTGCTCAAGAATGTTTTAAGTCATTAAAACGCTTTTTGACAAGGAAAAATAAAGCAATCGTCACTACCATAGTGCAACCTTGAGTCATGAACACCCTTCGGTATTTTGGGTATAACAAAGGTCCAAATGGAATGATCTTGGTGTCCCTGAAAAGCTAAGACAAAATGCAACAACTTTCATTTTTATGACTTTTTCTGATTCAGGGACCTCGTCGGTGAACACAGGAGATTCGTCGACGAGTCCAATGGGCAAAATGACACTAATGGACGGAAAACGGCTAGTTTGTCAAATAAAATATTTTTTCTTCCCCCCAACGGCTAGTTAACGGCTCCTAAGGCTCTTGGGCTATAAATACAAGCTATTAAGCTTGTATTTGCATGGTTTTGAAGGTCTTTGATCATTGTTAGTAAAAAACATCATTTTATACAAAACCTAGCACATTGCATATTAGTTTTTCATTACATGTGCTCATTCTCTCTTACTCACTGTGTTTGATTCAATTCTTGAGAGAACAGTGTGAGGTTTGAGTTTTAAATCATATTTTCTCATTGTAAGGAGCATTCTTTGTAATCTTCCATCTTCGTGTGAAAGGTTCTTTGTGAACCATGTCGTAAGGTTCTTTGTTAACCGAATTGATAAAGGCTCTTTGTGAGCGGTAGAGATTTGTTCCCAAGTTTGTAAGGCTTGCTCCGCTGCGGAAGGAGCGATTATAGTGGATTGTGGAATCCTTAGCTTTGTGCTAAGGCGTGGATGTAGGCTTGGTGCCGAACCACGTAAAAATACCGGTGTTGTTCTTTCTCTCCCTTACACTTTTTATTTTATATCTTGTGCATGATTTATATTCATATTGCGATATAATTTCTCGTATCTTGCCAAAAGTTTTTATTTTGTAGAAAAATATGTATTCCGCGAAAATAATCTATTCACCCCCCCCCTCTAGACTATATACTCCCGGGCTGGGGCAACCAACAATTTATAACATCTATCTGAAATATCTGTAGTATCTGTTTGTAATATTTGTAATATCTATCTGAAATATTTGTAATATATGTCTGAGTGTTATGGTTTAGAAATCATGTTATTCTGAAAAATATTATAAATCTTACTTCCTGCTAATAAAATGTATAACTAGATATCTGTAAAATTTCATAATCAACATGTTAAACTATAATAAACTCAAGCCACACAACTGTGTAATTAAAATCTCATGTTTCATTTATGTAATTTCACTGAAATAACAATACTCATGATATTCTGGAAAAATAACTGATCAACATGCTGTAAATATACATACATAATTTTCTGTTATACATACTAAAAACTCCCTAACATAACATATTTTCCTTACCTAATTTCTAAAAAGCCCCTACTGTATTCTGAATCTACACCTGTAGGGTTCCCCACTCAAAACCCTGAAAACAATATCTCTAAGAACAAAATATCAGTATTTCTTCGTATACTACATTTCTTATAATTGTGGGAAAGGCAAACACTAAATAAAATGTCACATCCTGAGATTGGGATGAATTTCAAACCAGCCTCACCAACGATCCGCTCCGGCGGACTTGAAAAAAACTTTTCCAGGAGCGTCATGGTGGCCTCGGATAGTCGAATCGGTGAGAATTCGGCCCGAAAACTTAGAGAGAAGGGGGGAAGGGACGAAGTAAAGAGAGAGAAAGGAGTTTTTGTGCATGAAATTTCGGCTGAAAATGAAGTTTAGGCTATTTATACACTGGCCTTCGTCGACGAGCCACGTCACTTCGTCGACGAGGTCAAGAAGGAAGTTCGTCGACGAATGCCTACTCCTCATCGACAAAATTCAGAACTTGAAAAATAGTCTCTCGGTATCTTCTCATCGACGAGACACGTCCTCATCGACGAGACCCTCCTGTGTGCTCTTCAACGAATCCCCTGTGTTCATTGACGAGACCCTGTTTTTAATTTCTTCTTTTCTCTCTTTCTCCTGTTATTAATTTATGGAAATTATCCGAGTCTCTACATCATATGGTTTATTTGTGCATTAATTATTTAGATAAGCACTCTTACTCTACTGAGCATAACTTGTATCATATTAGAGTGTATGTATTTGAGCTTTAACGTGTACATCTCTGCTTGTATTTTCAAAAGCATTTTATATGTACAAAAAATTTTTAATGTATCGGTTAGGTTCAGCTCGGAATTGAACTGGGGAGTCTCTACCCCATAAAGAAGACCGGTTCAGTTCAGCCTGGAAATTAAACTGAAGTGTCTCTGCCCCATAAGGGAGACCAGTTGGGCTCAGCCTGGTAATTGAGCTGGGGTTTACCTCGTCCCGTAAGGAGAAGTTGTAACGGTTTCTACTCCACTCGTTTAAGTGAGCAGGGTTAGTGGAATCCTTAGGGGATATGCCCAAAGCGGGGACGTAAGCAGTATTAGCTGATCATCAATAACAAATCTGTGTGTCACTCTCTCTCCATCTTATTTAAATTCTTACACTTTAATTTCAGCATGTGTATGAATGTTTATTTAATGTCAAAATTATTTGCATACACACATTTGATTTAAATAAGATATACTGCACACGTGTATATTTGCTTTCATTGTTAAAATTATTTTACATACACTCGTGTACATTAAATTGGGATATGATATGTGGTATATTGACGTAAATATTTAATTTGGCCAAAATATTTTTAAAACCTAATTTACCCTCCCCCTCTTGGGATCACACCAATTCCAACATATACTCAATTTAATCGGGTAAATTATAAAATAAAATCTGACATAATGTCATGATATTCATATACTCAAATTTAATCGGTTAAATTTTAAAATAAAAACTGACATAATATAGTCCACTTATCATAACTCTAAAGTAGTGCCTAAGGTGTGCAGAAGACGAAATTTCTCCGATCAAAACTTTAAAGAGCGGAACTAGGATTCGAAAATGATGTCTGCTTTTCAATTTCGCAGAGAAATGGCAAAGAAATTGAGAGAGAGAGAGAGAGAGAGAGAGAGAGATTGCAGGGGGGGTTTTGTTTTTTAACGGATCATATGTTTCCTGATCCATCTTTATATCATATATATATATATATATATAAATTTTGCATAATTGTTTACATTTTAATAAAGTGCAATAAGTAAAATATTTTTATTACTTTTTAAAATTCCAATAGAGTGAATTTGAATAAATTTTAATACAATTTTATATTATATTTTATCTAAATCCAAAATAAATCCAAATTCAAGATCTCTTCAAACATAAAGTAATTGTAAATCTTTTCTCGAATAAAATTAAAATACAAAAACAACCTTTCCCCACAAGAACTAAATGATCAATTCAGAAGTTTGGATTCATTGCTACATCCAAGAAATGTTTCAATTAGATTATGTTAAAGAGTTTCAATCCACTCGCTTCCCAATACTCCAAAAAAGTAGAAGGAACATGTTACCAACACCCACCCCCCAACCAAAACAATGAGAAAAAGGGGAACAATAAAATTGTGCATTTGACAAGCACCATATAAGCAAACATGCCGGAACTTCACTTGAAATATGGCTTTAACATTTCTTTAAATATATACAGATCTTGCCTGAATTACAATTTACAATCATTAATCCAAAAGCACTCCGATTACACATTCAAAAGAAATAGAAAGAAAGAAAGAAAGAAAACACGGGGGTAACGAAATTGCAACATTGAAACCCACATTTGTCAACAATAAATAACAAGCACTGGCTCTCTAGCAGAAAGTTTCTTGACTGGCACAACCAGGGGATGCCCCTGATGGGATTCTACACACAGGGGTATGTACTGGCAATGCTTGTATTTTGGACGAATACAATTCAGGTATATAGAAAGAAAAGTAAATGGCTGCAAACAATTATGGAGGTAGATTCTCGTAGGCATCCCAAGAATGCTTCGACTTCACGCATAATTTGGTAACTGCAGACAATTCGGAGTCCTTGATTCAATGCAAAAATTCTGGGCAACGCAAGATTTCAAGCATGTACCACGCAGGTAAAATTCCATCACTGCACAAACCAGATAACGAATCAATCAACTCGAAAATCCAATATAAAAAATAAACAACATATTTTACAGAATATAGGCTCTCCAACATATCAATGATGTGAAAACAAAAATCAACCCAAGTTGCAAGTTAAAAATTGATGAGAGGACAGACGAAAAGGAAATTACACCATATCATTTTGCCCATTCTCTAGCAAAAAATCCATTCCACACAAATAGGTTTAAAAAATTTGTCCATTGATGATCAGAAGATCCCAAGTCATAGCTTTTCATATCACTAAAAGGCATTTCCGACACATTTAGGTGGCCTGGGTTTCATAAATATTGTAAATGACAAATTTGGCATCACCTTTTCTCCTTCCCCATTGGGACATGAAGGCAGATAGCAGAATCAAGGTGTCAGTAATGGACACAAATACTTGCAATATAAACATGATCCATAAAAATATTTGATAAGCTATCATAATAAAAACTGTGTGTCCCTTACCTAGTAATCTTAGGTCAATGACAACTTTCAAACCCGCCTGCCAATATTGAGAGGAGAAGCTGAATCTGAGGAAGCAAGGGGTGACCGCTTTACAAAAGCATGGTCTAACAGCTGAGCAGCAGTGGGACGATGATCAGGATTAACTTGTAGACATTGAAGGATGAAATCCCGACAATCTCTGGTGAGATAATCAGGAACAGGTGGAGGCACGCCCTTTCCAATCCTAAATAATGCCTGCATCTGTTAGGTCATCAAATGAAAATGTCATTAATATGCTGGAAACAATTATGTTACAGTTTACATAACAGACAGACTAAGATGTCTCAACCATACTATTCACTCCTGCAGATTTGGTTGAAGGGCCTCAGCATCAGGAAAGAGAAAAACAAATAGAAAAGAACAAATAGACTTTGTATACCATCTATGTTCCTTGAATTTCTCACTTGATAATCATTGGATCACTTAGCTTACTAAATAACCTCACTTCCAATGAGTTTCAAAACAATTCAACAACAACAATAAGCAATGTTTTTGAAGGCTTGATTGAGGCTTGACTTGATGCGCTCGCCTCAAAACAATTCACGCCAAAACGCTTAGCAGAGTCTAAATACCAGATCTCAACACAAAAAAAAATGGTCAATGGATTATACGGAGGCTTGTTCATTTGTACAAAAGGGACACCTTAGCACCTTTTCAGTTGATGCTTGCACATTTTAGGTTGAGACCCAAGTTAGATTTTTTGCAAGAAAAATTATAACCACGCGTGTCAACAAAGGTCGGTCCTAATACCAACTGACCTAAAACTCTTGAGCCTCAACATCTCAAATAACTGAGAGCTGTATCTTAGGTCATGAAAATAATTTGAGCTTTGTAATGCAATATATGTTTGGCATGATTTACTAAAGTTCAAGTTAGTATTCTTAGTTTGGCTAACAAGCATATTAAAAATTATATTTTATTTTTTAAAATTTTATCTATAATTTTTCTTTATTTTTAAAAATATACATATATTTACATATTTTTATCTTAAAATTAAAATTCCTAAAATGCTTAATCTTGCCTCATAAGGGTTAAAATGCCTTGTGTCACCCCTTTCATAGCATTGATGACGACGATGCCGAAAACATGATGATGATGATGATGATGATGATGATGATTATTATTATTATTATTATTAATTTCCTTCATGCAGACCTTTTAGTTAAGATCAAAGGAGTATTTAAAAAGATTTTTGGTATAAAACAGGAGAGATCTGAAGATGGAAATTGCAGCAGGTTCCCTTTTTTTTTTTTTTGTATTTTTCTTTTTTTTTCTTTTTTTTTATGAGGGGGTTTGGGGGGAGGGGGATTAGGGTTGTAGTCAAATGGCCATGGAGGGTGGTTGAGGGATTCGGTTCTGACCTGCTGATTTTCCTTTTTCTTTGGTTGGTTTCTCTATCCAAAACACAGACTTGAGAAGGCTTTGTGGGGAAAAAACTAAAGAACTACTGTAGATAAAAAAATTCCCACAAATCATTCACACATGAAAAATGCTGCATTTATGAAGCTGATGCTTTTTCACTTTTGCCATGTAAAAACACATAGCAGAATGCCAAACATGCTAAAAGAAAGGTCCAATGAATGTGTCACATACACTTTCCAAATGAGAGTATGGAATCTGACTAGTTGCCATCTCCAAGACCGTGCACCCAAGACTCCATATATCAGCAGCAAGCCCATAGCCTTGGTTCTTCCGATTCACGACCTGCAATTAGCATGATCAGGAAAACGTTTTGTAAAAAAACAGTACACATTATATATGCCCCCATCTTAGAATCAATAAGCAATTTTCTGAAGCAAATCTAACATATAAATCAAAACTTTTCCGAAGTTCAAAATTCTATTTGCAGCAAAGAATTCAAAAGGAGAGACCATGAAATGAGAAAAAATGAACAACGATATCATCCACAAGCTTTGATTTGGAGGGATGGTGGTAACGGAAGTTTGAGTTTGGCATAGGGTTGAGATTTTGGGATCAGGTACTGATCACAATTAGGGGTATATCAGTTAATTCAGCTTGATTTTATTCAAAACCAATAACTGAACTGCATTACTCAATTTTTTAATCTTGCAAACAAAACCAAACTGAAACCAACGGTTCAAAAAAAACAAACCATCAGCTTAATCGATCAGTTTGGTTAATTATCGGGTTTAAAAAATTTTAAACTGTCCTACCAGACTCATTTCCTATTAAGTGAGCTAAACAATTGAACCCATAAGGAAGCAACCACCATCAGGATGAGGGAGGCCCATGGCTGAATGGGGTGGGTATTTATACAAGAGGGAAAGCAAAAAGCAAGGTGGGGGAGCCTCCTCTTTCTTTGTAATATCCCCATGCCTCCCCCTCATTTGTTGTATGCACTCCACATTGTTGAAAGAAAATAAGTTAAATAATTACAAATAATTCAGCAAACAAAATTCTAAAAATGAAAAGGATAAAATATATATGAACAAAATTCTACCAGAGCATAGAAGTGATTGAAAAGGATCCTCTGTCCCCTGTTCCTAAGCATACTCTTGTAAAAGTGGACCTTGCTAAAAAATCGCACGATGTTGGGAGGGGTATTGATGGAGAGGTAGCTATTCTAAAAAACCGCACGATGTTGGGAGGGGTATTGATGAAGAGGTAGCTATTCCTTTGGGTGATAAAAAATAGGGGTATGTTTGAGCCGAGTCGAGTTGACACAGTAAAATACTCAAACTCGACTTAACCCGAAAATGTTAAATTCGATACTTGACTCGAACTCGATCAATTTCACAATTGTTAAACTCAAACTCGACTCCAATACAAGTTCATAAAATTCGAGCTCAACTTGATTATAAGTTAATATTAACTATATATTAATTTACATATAAAATTAAATATATTTATAAAATATATATTATATAACGTATGCAATATAAAATAATAAAATTAAAAAGCTCAATTAGGCTCAAAAGTCAACTCGAGTACGATTACTAAGCTTAAAATCGACTTATGAAAATACTCAAGTAGCTCAAATTTAACTCGAACTCGAGTAGAATCGAGTTGAGTCAAGTTGAGTTAGGGGACAAATCGAATCCGAGTAGATCGCGAGTAAGCTTGACCCACTTACACCCATAATTAGAACTCATCCAGCTTTTGAAAAGGTATCCTTCCCCTTCCCTCTTAGTCCTCTCTTTCTTTTGATGTTGCATGCCACAAGGAAGGTCTTGCTAGGGGCAGTGCCTCTGGCTTTTGGTCTAGGAGGTAGTGAGAGAGGCTACAGAGATCCAAACGAACTCCTGAATGACCTCGGTTTGAAACTTGTGTGTCTTGCAGGAATTGAGGTTAGATTGGGATTGAGTCCTAAAACATATGAGAGGAGAAAGAAGATGGTTTAGAAATAATTAAAGAATCTGATTTCTTCCATCAATTATGGGGTGGAAAAGGAACAAGGAGATGAGGTAAGCAAGTTAAATTATGAAGATTGTAAGCTAAGACGTTAGGGGTCTTGGTAAAGTTAGGAAGAGAAGCTTGGTTAGGGAGGTTTTTCTTAGGAGTTCTCCTGACATTGTTTTGATCTAGGAGACTAAGCTTGAATCCGTCGATGGGAAGGTTGTTAGGGGGAGTTGGGAAGGGCGTAACAAGGACTAGGTATTTGTACCCTCTCAGGAGTTGGGGCTTATGGATGGAACGAAACGTGCTCATTTTTACAGGGAAAAAGTCGTCTCTTTTCCTGGTTTGGGAGAATATTCAACATTTGGCTCCTCTTTGGTGTGTGGCTAATGGGAACTTCAGGGAGGTTTACTTTTCAGATGTTCAGAGTGATTGGCTTTCCCTGTTGAAATGATAGGGCCTGCTGATTTTTTTGGGTTGTTTCTAGTGTTCATTTTGGTTTTCCATTTTTGATTTTTCTGGGGTAACACACAGCTTTGAAAGAAGATGCCTTACTCTTACGCTTGTACCTTCATATTCCATCAATGAAATTCTTTTTTTTTTATCAAAAAAAAAATAGCAATGCCTAATGCTGTTCTTATGCCTTAACAGCACCAGTCATGGTCAATTCTTGATGTTCTCCAAGATCTTTAAAGAAAGAGCCATGCTTCCTAAATAGGCTGCCAGATCTGAGAACTGGTTTTCCCTTGACAGATCATCGACCTCATTTCATCACTTGGCCTCATCAACTGCCCCCATTCTGGTTTGCACCTAAATGGGGCGGTTGAGTAATGCAAATACAATGTTCAACAACTTTTAACTCTTACTTCAACTCTTAGTAAAACTACAACATAGGTGGTGCCTTTTCCAGGTTAACACAGCTTGGAACATAGGAAAACTATTTTTAGAAACTTAAATAAACTACTAATTGCCTTAAATTAAAACATCCAAAAATTTAAAGGCATGATCCTATAGAAAATAACATAAATAAAAAATGAAAATAAATTTCAATCTGCATGCTAACAGTATTCAAAAAAAAAAACTCAACATGGAGCTAAAGAAAACATGCAGACTAGCTAACATTACTCATCATCTTATTACCCAGAACACTCAAATGCATTCACATTCTAACTAAAGTAGAACTCTTGCCATTCCTTAAGCTCGGCTTCCTGACTTTAGTCTTAACTATAGCAGCATGGGGCAATCACAATATGAGTGTCTCTTTTGCCCACACTTATAGCAGTCAATCAGATGCGTTCAACCTGCTTTGAATAAGGTGCCTTCGTGGAGGGCTGGACATGGCTCTTGTGAAGTTGATAATTCCTCACAAGTATTAGTTTTCTTACAAGTGTTCTTTGAGTATTTGCTGTTTTTTTCTTAACAGTATTAGCTGAGTTAAAGAAGTTATTAGGATTGCAACTCAATGTGTAAATCATAATGAAGACCCCTAATGTACTGAATAATATGTTGTCCATCCTCATCAAAAGAATGTCAAACAACTAATTAGTAAAACTCAAGCATGTATGCATCAACATCTTTATCACTTTGTGCCAATGCAGATTTTTCCTTTTTTGATAGAAAAAGGAACTTTATTAAAAGGAGGAAGAAGAAGAAGAAGAAGAAGGCGAGAAGGAGGATTTAAAAAAAGAGAAAAAAGAAGAAGAACAAAGAGAAGCCAAGTAGTCCTCAAACAGCACAACAAAAGAAAAAACTGCATCATCTTAATAAAGCATTCCAGTATCTGATGGAAAACAGCAGCCATTAAAACAGCCAGCAATATCAGCCCAAAGAGAAGCCAAGTACATATTTCTGTCCCAAATAAATCCCACTAATAATCTTTTCCCTGTAAAAATTCTAGCATATGTTTCAAGCCTAATTCCGCCACAGCCCAAAGAGCACATCTCCACAGAATTTTAGCTTCCTTACCTTTCTCCAAAAAAGAAATAGTCAACAAATCTTCTGCTGATTTTGACAAACCCATAACTCTCCGAACACCCAAAAAAGAGAGTTCACACGTTCCAAGAAAAAGAACAATGGATAAACAAGTGAGAAACATCCTCTCAACTATTACCATAAAAATAACACATATCAGACAGCAGAGCTTTCGAAAGTCTCTTAGTCTGCTGCAGCTTGTTGATGCTCACCTTGTTAAGGGCCACCAACCAAATGCTTTGAACTCCTTTCGAAGCCTCAGTGTTGTTTTCTTCCTCAAGGCAAATGAAATAGTTTTTGGTATAATTATGTGCTTGATCTGACGCTAGTTGCAAAGAAGGTCGATGATTGATTCTTGGCCTAGCGTGTGTTTGATCCTAGCAAGGTCAAACTCTGGTGAACATCAATTAATGGCTATTGATTTCAGTCTTCTACTCAGCAAGGGTTCATGCAGTGAAACATAGCAATGATGAGACTAGGATACGATCTCAATGATGGGGATGATAGAGGGCTTTGGTGGCATATAAAAAGAAAGGCATTGATTAATCTGAGCATTGGGGATTTAGGCTTTGCTTCTGAGAATGGCAACTTGCAATGACCACTACCAATGCAGGAGCCAACTGGCCTAGCAACATGGTTCAAGGGGTTTAGCCTTTTGCAATGGATGTTATTTAAATCAACATCATGACCACACTAGTTTTGAGTTGAAAATAACAGTCTGTGACTTAAATCAACATCAAGAACACTGTAGTTTTGAGTTAAAAATAACAGTGAGCCTGTCAAACACGGACACCCTTAGCGATTTGAGTTGAAATCATGAACCTTATAAAAACATTGATACACCGATCAAAGTACGCTCTGATACCTCTTGATGAAGGACTAATGTCCAAAAATTTTAATTGTTAATGCAACCTCAAATAAAGCTTGATGCAGGACTAATGTTCAACAACTTTCATTCTTGATTCAACTTTGAATTAATACACAGAAGTGTGGGGGTTGGTTCGGTTCCTTAGCCCATGCACATGGGGTAAAGCTCGCAGTCCCCTGCCCTGCCCCGCTCCCACAACTGGCCAGCTCAAAGCTAAGGCATCTTCTAGTTGTAGCCATAAAATCAAAAAGAAAAATAAAATAAAATAAATTCCACTCACATCCGCATCCTACCTCTTATAGATAGCACATCAAAAATGGAATAGGATCATTATAATAGTCAATTTAATGCTATACTATTTAGTCTGGTCTATTTGTTCAAAACCTTTTCCTACAAAACAAGTGCACCCTAATAAGCTTAATGCTTGCAAAGAAAAAAAAAAAGATAACAATTTCTAGAAACTTAAATAAACTAAAATATTAATTTTATTAATAAAATATACTATGGTCCTAATAAAAGTACAATAAATGAAAAACAAAATAAAATTTAATCCCTAAAATGACTGCATCATTGAGCTTCGGGCACAGTAGTAGGCAGAAACACAATCTGATACAGTTGAAGGCTCAGGTTTGCGGGAGAAGATGTGTGAGGATTCACAGTCCTACACATGCACAACAGCTGCAACATTGCTTGCTGGGGATCTCAGAAGGCACTCCAACAGGTTTATTTTCAAAACAACGCCCAAGTTCCTTGGGCGCCTCCCAAAACTGGGTGCAAGCTTCATACTCAGCCTCCCACACACGAAACCAATTTCCCCAACATGAAGCTCTAGCCTGCCCAAGTGTAAGCAGCTTTCAAACAAAACAAGCATGTATAATGGCTTTGAAAAAAAAAAAGAAAGTGAGTCAGTTAGCCCAGCACAGCGCAGATTGGATTCTAACTATCCCCTAACAACCCAAATCCCCAGTCAGGTTATTGTCTTTCAGACAACTCAAGGTCCCTTCAAAGATGGACGGCCAGCAGCCAATTGGGGAGAATTATCTAGCCAAGCCAATAGTTCATCTACACAGCTAAAGGGATTGATGGAGAGTAGAATGAGAGGCTATAGCCGCATGAGAGATCGACATCTAAAGAATGTCAGTGACGCTAATTCTGCGACAAAGATTTAGTGGGAGGGCAATCGTCCTGCATAGCTTATGTTGACGTTAATCACCCTCTTTCCTTGACCCCTTACTCCATGTTGGTTCTAATTAGTCAACAGATCGTGAGCTAACTAATTGCAGCTCATTCAACGTTTTGCCTGCTGAAAGGGGTTCCATCGAAGATATCTATGAGGAACAAGCCTCAGGATGGTAGAGGCAATCAGCAAATCAGTATTTCCTCTGAAGGATTAGAAGATCAAATTTGTAAGACCATGAATAAATCAAGAGAAAAAGACCACATGAAAGGTTGCTAACAGAAAAAAGGAGTTTATAGCAGCAGCAAAGGTAAAGAGGTTAACAGGAAGCTTAAATTTTGTGAGCAACTATGACTGTAATGTAGTGGAGTCGAGGCCTGTTGAAGGCAAGGCAGAAGGGAAAGCAATATTTAGCCAATGAAGATTACAAAATTAATAACCTAGAATGTTAGAGGCTTGAGCAACACCAGGAAAAGGAAACATAGTCAAGCAATATTTAAATTTTAGAAGTGTAATCTTATCTGTATTCAAGAAATCAAATGGGAAAAAGTCACCAATCAGCTGGTGCACAGCATTTGCAGAGGCAAAAAACAAAAGTGGGAAGTGTGCCTGCAAGAAGAACTGCCAGGGGAATTCGCATCGTGTGGAGGACTGATGTTCTGCCAAATATGGAATGCTCATCAGGCTATTTTTCTGATAACTGTCCCATTTAAAAATCTGGGGGATAATTTGCTATGGAATTTTCTGGTATATATGAGCCAGGGAAGGTCAGCATAGAGGTCCCTTGAATGAGCTGCTTGATGTTAGACAGAGGTACAATATTCCATGATTATTGGGAGGAGATCTTGAGATGGTTCTTGGGTCAGAAACACTTGGTTCAAGCTCTGATTCCACTAGTGTGAGAGTTTGAGAGATTTTCAACACTAAAACTCACTCATGGATCTCCTCTGCAGGGAGCCTCATTCACCTGGTCAAGTTTTAGGGAGAACCCATCCCTGCACAGAATAGGTAGAATCCTGTTATCAGTAGATTGGGAGGAGCAGCTTCACAAAGCGATCCTAAAACTCCGCCCTAGACCTTCATCTTATCATCATGGATCCTCTTAGCCCTCAAAGGAGTTATCACTTTTACAAAGTGGAAATCGGTGGGCGGGTCGGTCTTTGAAGAGGAGGCAGAAATGAAAGCAATTTACAGTTCTTAAAAGACCACTCATGGAGAAATGCTCTACAACCCAGTCTGTTGACACTGTTTGGAGAAAGCTTCCTGGCTGATGAGACCTTTACAGAAGTGGAAGATAAATCCCCCAGTCCAGACAGATTTACTATGGCCTTTTGGCAAAAACAGAGGGATGTGAGCAAAAAAGATGTGATGGAATTATTCGATGACTTATGCCAGTAGAGGAATCCATTGACCGCCTTAATGCAATTTTTGTTGCTTTAATCCCTAAAAGGAGTGGTGCTAGAAATACAAAGGACTCCCAGCTCGTTAGTCCCGTCAGGGGTGCCTACAAGCTAATATCGAAGGTGCTGGCCACAAGGCTCAAAAAGGTTATGGTGAAGTAATTGGTATCAAATGATTTTGTTGAGTGACAGCAAATTTTGGATGCTGTCTTAAACTCTCAATTGCCAGAGAGGTGGTTGATACTCGAATCAGAAGGGTAAGAACAAAGTGAGCAAACTAGATATGGAAAAGGCATGTAGAATGGGTTTTTGGAAAACAATGATTTTTTTTTAATCAATAAACAAAATTCTATTAAGGGGCATTAGGGAAAGGCTACCCAAGTACAAACAAAAATAAAAAGATCACCCACACTGCAGGGTGTCAAGAAAGTCAAGAATTACAAGGAAAACGTTCAAATAAAAGATCATAATTCAGAAAGAAGATAGTTCCAAGTGTTTTTGTATCAATCCATCCTGTCACACTCATTGAAACTTTCTCCCTTCATTTACTCTGGGGTCTGGAATGCCCATCCATAATGGAAATTGCATTAGTAGGAATAAAAGCTGAAACATCTCCCAATTGAGACTCAACTATTTTCCAATATCAATAGGTTGATTGTTTCGCTCCTGTATCTTCCAATAGGAAAAAGATCTCTACGAGTTGTTTCCTGGATCCAAAAATCAATAAAAAAAAGTCCATCAATGGTCATACAAATTAACCAATGAGTTGGAAAAAGAAGAGGGGGAAAATAAGTTATTTGGAGGCCGAGCCCTATCAAAAATCAAGGCATCACCTGGATTTTGGTTCTTAACACACTTTACACAGTGGTTTGATGAAGGTGAGAAGGCCTTATGAGTTTCGACTCACCTCTTACTTCATGGACAATAGCTACATTGTAATAGAACAATCCAGTTTGATATTTTTGGTGACATGTGGCTTTGCCAAATTTCCATGGGAGACTTCACAAAATAAATTCCAAAATTTTTCTAGGAGCAAGAGAAGGAAGGTTTTGGGGGAATGCAATTGGTTTCCTATTCTTTGGATAATTTAGATGAAAAAAGGAATGGTACGGCTTTCAGGATCAGTCTACTCCCAACTCCTAAGCACTTGCTTTGAGACAGAACTGCTTTCTTTGCATTGCTTTGGGCTTTAACTTTAGACTATTTGAGGGCATTATAACAAAGATAGGATCAAGTAGGGATGCAACTATAACTGATTCACAAACACCAGGGTGATTTCCAGCTCCACCCCGTCCTTCACTTGAACTTCAGGTCAACAAAGGAAGGTCACATTACTTGATCATTCAGGAATTTAGCAGCCAAATATGATCACTATGGCTTTTTCTTTCTGCTGGAAGTCACCAAGACATTTCATAAAAAAGGGAACGACATTGTTTGTCCACCATTCTGTGAATGATTTGCAGCATAATTTGAGGAGTCTTCCTGAACCAGAGAAGAAATATGTGGAAGAAGATTTTAGAAGCAGAACTGGGCGAGCAAAAGAGATGAGGAGAAGAGGGAGAGTGGTGAAGTACATCCATAGGGTTTTTTTGAGTCTATAAGTCTTCTAGTTAATCATTCTTGTTAGAGATGGCTCTCCTTGCACTCTCACCATGTCCCTCTTCCGCTGTTACTCTTTCGCTTTCATGATGGTGGTGATTGAATATAACAGAGAGGAATCTCAAGAAGATGTAGAGGAATCTCAAGGTCTTTGACCTGCTACTGAATAGAGTAGGTGTAGAGGGATTTGTTCATTTGTTGGGGAAGAATATGAGATGGACTCATTGCATTAAGGTTTCATTGTCGGTGGCAAGGTCAATAGATTAATATAATTTATCTGCTGTTGCTCATCCAAGCATAATGATCAGATAAGGGCTCTGCACGTGCAGGAAGGTAATTAAGCATCTTGATAGGGATTTGACACTAAATGGTATCCAGGGGGTTTGAATTGGAAAGAAATGGAAGTTATTTAGTGACACTTTATGAGTTCGATTATGGGATTGAGGCAGTAAATCAGTCTGGCTTGCTGGTAAGGTGTTTTCTAATAACTGAAAAAGAGGTTCAAGGATCGCGCGATGCTGTGAAAGGAGTTAAGATGGTGGAGAAATGGGTAAATGAGCATGATGGATCGTGATAGGGAGTTGGTAGAGCTATCTTTTTTGATAGCATTGCTGAAAAACTTTTATTTTTCTTCGGAGGAGGATAGTCGGTCTTGGTCTTAGGAAAAACCTTTGAAGGCACTCTCTCCAGATATTAGTGTTCTTTGTTTTAATTATTCAGAATATGCATCACATCTGTTAATACATCGTGATTATGCTTGGAAGATGTGGAATAAATTAAATTGGTTACCTAGACAAATGTTGGTGAGTTTAGAAGCAGTGGAGGACTTTTTGGCAGCTTCTTTTGGCAGCAATCAATGTCGGACATACTGTCTTCAACTAATTATACAACATTGATTGTCTGTCAGTCTCTATAGGATCAAATGAGGCAACCAATTCAGAGAGGTGGCTTTCATCTTCACAAAAGCATAACTGTAGGGAGCAGGAGCAGGGAGCAGAAGGGTTGCAGTCTTCAGTTAGTAGTCAGACGCCTTCTTTTTATTCTGGAGGTTTTCTCCCTAACAATAACTGAAGCTCCCTCAGGTTGGACGATTGAATGCTCAGGGGAGTATGCTGGGTAAAACTGACTGACAACGCATGGGCTTGAATAAGGATTAGTCAGGTGCCAAGATGCAGAAATTTTTTTTAAAATCGAAGGCTTCATCCAGAATTGCATATGAAGATGGTACTCATAGGAATAGTGATGGGAGTTTTACACTTAAGAGTCCAACTCATACAGAGTGCTTCCAGGGACATGTGTTGTAAGGGTGGAGATAAGGTGCAGTGTAAGAATTGGGGTGATATGTAGGATGAGGATAGCGAGTTTGACAACATATTTGAACATGAAGAAGGTATATTATTGGATGACGTTCGTGCCCAGTATGGTTGTAATCAGACCCTCCCCCTCAGATGATATCACTAGTGTTCAACATTCCTAGAGTTGATTTAGAAAGAGTGCTTATTTACAGGAAGAAGAGATAACTTAGAAGTGGACAATGATCAAGGTGAAGAAAGATAATGGAAACTCGAAGGGGATGGTACTTCACCAACACCTCTGCCCCAAGAGGATGAGATGAATGAGAAGGGTAATCAAGTTCAAGATCTTCTAGACTCTAGATAAGCTGGGATGCTTTTGACCGGTCCTGGAAGGCAGGAAATTGAAGTGGAAAATTAAGAAGAAAAAGGATAAAATATTGTTAGAAAGTTTAAAATGTTTCATTAATTTTGACAAAAGGGTTTGAAGCAATTTTTTTTGAATAAGTTGTCTTAATTTTCTTTTCTTTTTCTTTGCCCTTTTTTAGCCTCAAGGATCCCTAGTCCTCCTTTAGATTGTGAGAGAAGGAAAGGAGGAGAAAATAAGAATGAAATTGATTTTCCTTTTTTTTTTTTTTTTTACTCTCTTTTATCTCAAATACTATTAAGAATGGGTGTTTATTCAAATATAATCATTAAGAAAAATGAAAGGTTAATGGTGTCAACACGTAAAATAGAAATTTTATTTATTCATTTACTGTATTTTTTATTTCCTTTCTCATTTTCCTTGAGAATCAAAGAAGAGAAATTGATTCTCTCATATTTTCCTTCCTTTTTATTCATGCTTCCCAAATTCCAAACAGAACTTTAATAAATTTTCTTTTACTGTCAAATAAATAAAAAATAAATATGCATTCATTTTTATCCAGAAACAAATGAGATGATTTCAGAATCATCCTATGATGTTTCTCTTCCTCCAAAACCAATGGCTTCAAAAGTTGTAATCACAAATGACAGTTTCAAAAATATGCTCGGGCTAAAAAGTCTTGAAATTGACTCAACTATTCACAACACTATAAACAACTGCTTCATAGTATTACATAGCATATTTTGCAGTGACACATTTGCACACTGCTAAACATATTTACACAAGTTGATTCCTGAAAAGGTACGATGTTTGATGCTACTGCTCTGCTAGTGCAGTTCGTCAATACAACAAGAACCATTTTAAAGACTAATAACTCAAAAAAAAAATAAAAATAAAAAAATTGAAGGCAAACCTCAGGGGCCATCCAAAACGCAGTTCCCTTGCAAGATTTCACATCATTCAGTTTGGTAGCCTGCAAACGAGTTCAACTAGAAAATTAGAAGACAGTCAAAACCATTTTAGAAGCACAATATTTTTTATTTTTTTTTTAAATTTAAAAGTTAAAAGACATAACCTTTGCTAATCCAAAATCGGCCAGCTTCACAGATCCACTTGCATCCACCAATATATTTGCACATTTGATATCCCTTAAGACAAGAAATAAAAATATTTGACTTAACGATACGTAGCGTGTGTGCACACATATTCATGATGTAACCATGTTCTACAATTTATATAGATATGCAGCCAAACAATCCTAAATTTGGTGAAACAAATACATCAACAAGCAAATGAATTGGAGAGCCTATTTAAGGGAAAATATAATTCAAGACTCAAATTATATTATACATGAACTTCCAACTCTTTTATGCTCAAATCTGCAGATGACCTTCATATAAAAGTTGCTATCCACACCTTGCATAGTCCAACAAGCAGATGTGCAAAATACTCCTATTTCAGGATGCTAATTCCAGTCATCTAGAAACCTCATCTTGTTCTACTAATTTTTCAGGGAAAAAGACTTAATAGACGTATGCAGCAAGCTGAGCTTAAAAGTATTGCATTTGTTCCCCCAAAACATCTTCCCTCCCAAACAATTCTTAAACTGCAAGTCTGTTTCAAAACTTTCCTTTCACCAAAATGTGTGAATACATAAGCTGTAGAGCCATGAAAAAAAACTGTGGACAGTGAAACATATATCCACAACTTCATTGCTTTTATAGTATAAAAGAAAACTTTATTTCTTTCTTTGTTAATAAAAGAAGGTATATTAGATAGAGAGAGTGATATTACAACGAATGAGGACAAGAAGTCCACCCCAACAAAAAAATAAAATAAATGAAAAAACAAAGAAAAATAAAGAAAAATAAAGGAAAAAAAGAAAAATTAAATTGACAATTAAACAAGGAACCCCCTCTTCCATCCTTTTCCTTCATAGTTCACCGAACTCTTCAAGTTAGCTAACTCCCTTTAACCCGTTTTAGCTCTATTTTTACACCCGCACTTCATTTCCCCCAAGATCACAAAACTTTAAATTCCAATTCATCCATCAGTTCTTGAATTTCAAAATCCTTGAAATCTCCTCCACTGGTGTTGGTAAATACCATCCTTGGGCTGCAGCTCATTACCCAAATCATCATTTTCAAATATATAGACCCGCTCCAATCCTTCCAAAGGGGATGGGTGAGTGTATGTATGATAAGTCCCCTAAAAATGTCACTGGAGTCAGAAACAGATCCATATATTTCCCCAATTTCATCCAACAGTAAAACCCCACACAGTCAAACTCACTAAGACCATCGCTTTCATTATCTGATAAATCCCTCCATTTCATTACCTCCTTTCCTTCGCTAACCCCACCACAAGAATCAATGCCTCCAATTCATTACCTCATTTCTATAAAAGAAAACTTTATTAAGATAAGAAATAGAAGAATACAAAAAAGAGTGAGGACTTCTATATCAATGCATACTGCCCATTACATACGGTATCAGTGGCTTCTGAGACTCTGACATCTCGGGGGTCCTTCAAATCACGATCATATTGGCTGACACAGCTGTTATGATACCATAATGGCTGTTACATTATTAGACTATCTGTGAACGGCTAAATAGGTTTTTTGAGTCCTTTCTTTTTGCATTTTTTTTTTCACTTTTTCCCCGTATATTGAAGGTTAGAAACTCAATTTTAAGTTGGTTTATTTTAGCTTGTAATTTTTCTATTAAAACATATTTGGATTTATTTTCTTTGATATTGAGTATGTATGTCACTAATACTAGCATTCAAATAAACCTAACTTTTTCTCTCGTTTGAATTACATTTTTGCACAGCGTAAGTTCTTTCAATTATATTTTTTGTGTTTTTCTTACACCTACTGTGCAGACAAATATATGTTCTATTGTATGCATTTTTTGTTTTTGTTTGGCATATGAACATTCTATATTTTGTGTTTCTTAATTTTTATGATTTCTTAGTTACCTCTCTTATAATCAACAATGTTGGGAGAAGTATCAAACACATACTTCTTCTCACTAATTGCAACTAAAGCAACCAAGAAGACATCCAATACTTGTAGTATTTGTTATATTTAAATTGATCAAAATTTACTAAAAATCATTTAAAGCATTAGATTCGGGGATCAAAACGTGTAAATCTATATGATTCTAAAAAGTATGCTAATGCAAAAAATGAATTCATGAATACATTGCCTATTACCCATTACGTAATGTTTTCAATGGCTGTGACCATTACAGCATGACTGTTACCATCAGGTAACGAGTTTCTTAAAAACACAGTGAGGGCAAGATGTTAAAAAATAAAATGACAAAAACAATATATGTATATATATATCACTTACTAAAACACTTTTTTTTTAAAGCTCCATTATTTATGGAGCTTTTCAAATTATTGAACTCCTATGGCAAATTCCTTTTATGAGAGCATGTCTTCCTTGTTTATCCATTTAATTCTACTGATTTTAGAGGACCACTATTGCTACTACACGGCTGTGCTTTTTTTTTTCTATCTGACATAGAAGAGCAGCCACATTCTAGAAAACAAGGAGTGGGAAGAAGACCATGACCTCCATTGTTTTCCTTCAGCTCCCTAGCCTCCTGCCTACTTATCATCTGGGTATTCTCAGGACTCTGAATGCTTTTAATCTCAACCTTAACAGTCTCTATCCCTTATCCTCACCATTTTGTCAATAAAAATGTTTGCCCCTCCCAAACAGACTGCTGGAGTTGCAGAACATTTTTTTAATCAGCAGAGAGAAAATTCACAAAGGGCACAAAGAGGGGCACTCAATAACAAACAAAATGAGATGACCAGAACAAGGAAAACAAGTAGAAATTCAAGGCATCACCAATATGATAGAATACCCAAAAAATCAAGTACTGTGAAACATACCACATATATGATCCATTAACCCAGCGAGCAAGGAAAATAAGCCTTCCATCGTTAAGGGATTTTAGAGACATGGCTGCTCCTTCAAAGGTGCTTTTTGCCCCTCATCCTCCACACAAACCCAAAATATAGTGGGAAGATCAATGTCAAGGCTTTTTCCCTTGTGAGTGCCTTTCCAAGCCCATATCTCTTTGTCCACACTCTCAGGTGTAACCCAAAACTGTCCAACTCTATATAGCTGAACTCCAGAGATTTCTAGTTTAAATGCAGTGATATGATCCACAGATTCAGCACCTTCTTCACACAGAAAGCATCTACTCACCATGATTTTGCTCCCTTTTCAGTGAATTATGGGCAGTAAAAATTCTTCCCAGAGCTACTTCCCAAGCGAAAGCATCTATTCACCATGATTTCCCCCCTCTAAAGTAAATTATGGGAGGTAAAAATTCTTCCCGTAGATGCTTCCCAAGCACCCCAAAAGAAAAAACACCTTTAGTTGGAGCCAGAGTCTTCCCATTAGTCCTCCAGGGGAAGCTGATGCGGCCAGCACAAATGGTTCGATTGTTCAGTTTCTTATAAAAGGAGCTTATTGTGAAACAGTTATTTTTACTTGGCTTCCACATAGGTTCATTTGGGCTAGTCCGATGCATAACATTTCTGTATAAACAGTCAAAACATTCAGAAAAGGTATAGAACTCTCAGTCTAGGGCATTTCTCTCAAAAGAAATGTCCCAAACTTTGTGCATATTCATCAACATTCCGGAGTTTCATCCTCTCAACTTTTTGGCGAAGCTCCAAGTGGCTCACCCTCTCATCAGGAAAGCTATGCACTACTGCCAACCTTGTTATTGTGCCTAGAGGAGATCAGCCCAATTTTTGAGGTACTAGATTAGATGTATATGATTCTCATGGTGACAATCCTCCTGACACATTTAAAGATTGGATTTATTACTTGGAAAATTATTTTCATTGAGGTCTTTACCTTACTTATTTTGAAGTATTTTTAACTTCAAATTTTCTTGATTCTCATCTAGAAAAGTTTCAGAAAATGGGTTATTTTTATAGCATGTCACTTTCACTTTAAAGTGTAATTCTTTTTTTCTTTTTTTTCTCTCTCTCCATTCATTCTGATGTCCTCTGCTTCTGTTTCAGAAATTAAATCCCTAAATGAAATATTCTAAAGACATTGAATCCAGACTCAAGGGCACTGCTCCCATTTGGTGGCTCAAAACAAGAAAAATTATGAATACAAAATTATGAAGCCATTCCGACATTGGATGAGATTAAGCCCATTATGCAGGTTCAATTTATTCCTCCCAACCATCAGCAACATGTTCATTCATCTACAGCTTTTTAGTGTGATGCAGAACAATCACACGACTGTATCCAACTACAACAGCTGGTTTTTACTACTTGGCCAACCAAGCAGATATAGAAGGGAAGGAATATATTATAATTGTCTTACATTGGCAAGGGTTGAAACTTATGATTGCCTCAAAACTTGCAGCGTGTTCGCCTCATTACATTTAGAGATAAACTTTAGCTTGCAACTCAAGTAGAAGAGGATATCTAGTTTCATGTTTTGAAAGCTCCACCTCAGTTTAAGAAGCCTCTAATGAATGACAAACCAGTTGACCAATCAGCCGATCAGGCACAGGTGTTTCACCCCCTCCTTTAAATTCCCAACTGAAATTTGTTGCTCACTTTTGGCCACTATGCTACTCTGTGTCCTACTCATGTCATGGAGAAAAAAATGAGGAAGACAACAATATGATTACTGAAGCTGAAACAAGTGTCATTGCTAATGATGGAGATGAAATTCTGCCTAAGCTACCTTTTCTCCATTTGCTGGCTTCCCTATAAAATTATTACCAACCAGGATTTGAAGCACCAGTATTTTCCATAAACTCAGGTAATCTGCCAGAAGCAGTTGTGCTGTTTAATTATTGATCCTGGTAGCTGGCACTAATGCAGTGTAGGAGGAAGCTGCCCAGAAGACATACTTAAGATTGAGTCCCATTCTCACCCTCACAAGAATGCTTGGTACTCACTTCCAAGATTGAGTAGCTAGTGGAGACAATGTGTCCTCCACAATGCTTGGGAAAATATTTATCTCTCACTGCCAACAAGAAGTATGAATTGATGCCATCTTTCAAGGGCAAGTTGAAACCCATTGCCAGTGCACTTTCCTGACAAGAACATGTTGGGACTTATTATGGTGATGGGATTCTTGGCCTCTGTCCACACCTGACAGGGTCAAGTTTTTCTAAGTGGTTTTTTTGGTGGGTGGTTGGGGTTTTTGTGGTGGTGGTGGTGGTGGTGGGGAGGTAATGATGATGAGATGGACAAAACTTGGTTAGACAAACTTAAGCCTTTTTGGAGGCCCCATCCTAAAGCCAAGATATGCAATTGAGTCACTTCAGTAATTTTGCAAGTTAAACTATCTTTTGTGATTATATCTGGGGTTATTTTAATAACGTAGTCTTAGGGATTTTTATGCAAGGATTTAATCATAATTCTCAAGTTTCTTATTTTCCTACAAACAATCATTTAGTACTGTTGGTGGAGTGGAATTAATTGAATTAGGGATTATTTGTGTTCCCACCAATTTCTTTCTCCTCTTCCCCATTTTCCCCTCTCTTTTCTCCATGACCCATCTACATCGACTTGATTATTACCATATGGACCAGTACATTTTGGGCCACAACTTATGTGCCACTGCCACCTGACTAAGCCTTTGCATTTCAATTGTTTAGGCCTTTGGTAGCCCATTTAAGCCCAAACAGATACACCAACTGATCCAGGTTCAAAATAACATTAATCATTGAGCCATTCCAATCCACATGCACACCAGCATGAATGAGGCTAAGGTACCATCACCTTTCTCTCTCTATGAAGGTCTCCAACCCTAGCCACCATATGTTGTTCTGATTCTACACCATATCTGCTCCACTGAATTTTATTAAACCTTCATACACTTCCCATTATATTCAAATTGACTTTTAGCATGTCAACCAAACACTTGCATGCGTCAAATGAGAGATGCCATTTTAAATCTCAAAGATTGAGTAGCACCTCCCCCCTCGACAAACAAAAAGAGAAAATAATAAAATTAAAAAATTAAATCATCTCAAGATAATTCTTCAAAAATTTGTGCCACACCTTTGAACTTCAAAGAAATTTCTTGAACTTCCTATCACTACAAAAGCCCTACAACACTACAAACTCAATCGACAAGCACTGGCAGATCCATTCTGCTACAGATACAAAAACCCTGATTCCTTCTCCCCTCCTCATTCATTGACCCTCTCAATGGTTAAAATTGAGGAGTCTGCTTCCATGCACCCCCCCCCCCCCCTTTCCCCAAAAACAAATGAAAAAAAAGGTATCAGTGCACATTCCATAGGTAGAAAGAGTCAACTACTTCATTTTCATGACATTGATGAAATTGAAAGAGCAATCATAAGAAAATCTAAAAAGTCCTCCTTTCCCTAAATTCCCTTGATATATTTTCATCCATGATAATCATAAAGAATACTAAAAATTTTATAAACTGAAATGGACAAGCAGGAGCAAGGTTAATGAACTACAACAATCAATTTCAAACTAAGACAAAAATGGAGATCCAAAACTTAATCATAGATCGAAATAACTCCAGAGAAATTAGGAATTAGGAAACAACAGTTCTTAGGGCATCAAACCTCAATCTATGCATGCAGCATGTACATTATGCATCACATCAAGTTGACAGAAGATGTAATCAAAATAGATGAAAGCAAAATGTTCACTAACTAAAACAATTTAGAATGTATTGAGATCAAGACAACCAAGAAAAAGAAAATTGACAATGTAAATATATAAATAGCCAACAAAGTACATATTAGGCACAGTTGTCTCACCTGTGGACAACATTTTGATCATGAAGATACTTCAATCCATGCAAGATCTGTCTTGTGTATGCAGAGACCAGGGAGTCCCAAAGATTAAACCTTTGATATACGTCCTGGAGGGAACCTTTAGTTACAAGCTCGAGAAATATATAAAGGTTTGAATCATCCTGTAAGACACATCAAGCAGGAGATTCACAATCCAGCAATCAAAACAGAAAAAGAATTCAAAAAGAAAAAAGGAAATCAAAAATCTTAAGAATTTAAAAAAAAAAAATGCAAATTTTCAACCAGAAAAAAAAATGTACTTCAATCAGTAAGAAAGCTCATGTATTTCAATAACTCATGTACAACAGGAAACCATCTTTTAGCATAATCCTCGAAATTCTATAAAAATATTGATAAGATGTGCAAATTGATTGGATGCTAGCATATATGTTAAAAATATGTGTAACTTTTTTTACCTGAAGGGCATGAGTTTCATCATCAGATTAAAGCATAGGGTGTTTTAATTTCACAATTACTACACACAAGCGGGTAAACATAACGGTAACAGCTATGAACATAACGGGAAGCAACGGCGTGAATTTTTTGTGTGCGTAGCAGATTTTTTATTGAGGACGAGTATAAGTTACAACCATGGTCTTTTAATCTTCTCATTGTTCTTATCTGTGATAATTCAGACACATAGCAATCGGGTTGAGTTGAAAAATAAAGAACATAAATATCACATTATAATATTTATAAAAAAAAAATTCCTAACAAGTATGGGTAAAGAAAAGTAAATTTTTGTTTGTAACAATTGATTGCTTTGAAGAAGAAAGGGGGTTTTGTAACCCTGTAGTAACGGCCGTAGCAACAGATGTTAGTCCGTAAACGGCCGTGAGAAGCAGGTGTAACGGTCGATTTACAACCCATGACTTTTTTGTGCGAAGAATTGAGAATAATTAACATCATGCACAACTAGCGTAAACGTATAGGTAACAACCAGGTAAAACCATGAATAAGCATGCACAACCTTGTGCATATTAGTGTAATTGCATGTTTTAAGCTTCTAACCCTTGTTAGAAAGAGTTTTAGAGTATTTTGGATCCTTTAGTACAACTAACTAAGTTGTTTGGTAAGGGCAAGAAATTTACATTTGTTTTAAACCACCATGGACAAAAAAATTACGTGTTTGTGGGTATTTGTACTTTCTCATTATTCTTGAGCATGATAAATTCTTATGTGTGATAAATTAATTAATGAAACAAAATACATTATACACTCCATTAATCAATGAGACACATAAGACATACAAAAAATACAAACATACAACAACTAGAAAAGAAAAGGTTGAAATTGAAAATATAGAACATAAATATCAAATTGCTAATAGTATCAAAATATAATCTTTTCCTACTAAGCTAGTATTTTGAAAGTGTTAATTAATGCATCTCTTGTAAGTATTTTTAAAAAATAGTAAATTTTGTACCATCAACCTCCTCATTATAATCTTTTCCTCCTCTTGCCACATGGTATATTGAAAATAATTTATGAAAGGGGGTAAAAAACAAAAGTGAGAAGAAAATGTAAAAAATAAAATATCTTTTCTGGCATAACATTCCCGTAGCAGTTATGTAATGGCCGTAGCTGCCTTTATGTAACAGTCGAGGTCAGTAACAGCCACTACGGCCGTGATTTTTATTACCAGCAATTTTGCACCGTGTAAGACTATTAGGAACCAAAAAAAACCTTTACGTAACGATGTTACATAATGGTCGCAGCCATTCTTTAAAACCATGATTAACATAGAAGAGCATATGCTCTGTACTCCCACAACATAAATTTAAAATTATTAAGGAAAATTGATTACGTTCTTCATATCTACATGCCAAAGGACTTTCACGTTTTGCATCACACTATTGTTCAATGCCAGGCATTTAAAATTTCTCTGTTGCACAAAGTTTTTAATTCACTTTTTAAATCAGTCAAATGCATTGCAGGATCCTCTTAATTAACATGCATACATACATGCATACATGATCTCAATCAATAACGGATCCAGTTCACAATACTTAAAAATTATCGTTGCAGTACATGCCTTTCTCCAAATCTTTAGTTAGAATAAAGTTACCACAATGGCACAATCTGCTAGACAATTTGAGTGATTGCCCTTCAAAGAGATTGAAGATAATTTTAGAGCAGTTATGCTATTTATTAAGAGAAACATAACAAGGTCTTAAATCAAATTAAATTGCCCTCCAAATCATTAATCAGAATTCTTGTACCATAATATAATAGAAAACTTAAGGGCATGTTTGGTTAATGGTTAAGTTCTAAGGGATACAAGGGGAAAACATGCGTTTGATTATTCACTTTTCCAGTGATTTAAAAGGCTCAATCGAGGCTCCCCTTGAAGCGAGGCACACCTAAAAATCCTTGAGGCTCAATCTAAAATACCCAATTCCAAAAAGGCTAATGCATTACATGCTGAGGCTTACACATTTTTACAAAAAAACAAGTCTTTTGCGCCTTTTTAGTTGAGGCTTATGCATTTTAGGTGTGTGATTCTCAAGTTAGAATTGGTTAGAAAATTTTAACTACATGTTTGTATAAAAGGAATGTCATAATATGAGTTTATTTCTATTAAGATTTGATTAAAAATGAATGACCAAACTTAAAGATAGGTCTCTCCCTCTATTTATAATACAAATTTAAATACATTCTAATGACAATAATACCCTTACTAACTCCCATTAATTAACATACTAACACACAATAATAATAATATTAAAAGGCATATATAACCTCTAACACTCCCCCTCAAGCTGCACCATAAATGTCATAAGCTCCTAGCTTGTTACAAATAAATCTAACACGAGCAACCCCCAACTCTTTGGTAAACAAATCAGCAAGCTGCATGTCTGACTTCACATAAGCAGTTGTAATGAGCTTCTGCACAAGTTTCTCCCGAACAAAGTGGCAATCAACTTCAATGTGCTTTGTCCGCTCATGGAAGACCGGGTTGGAGGCAATATGAAGAGCAACTTGATTATCACACATCAACTTCATAGGCTGAAAATGCAGAAAACCCAATTCTTCCAACATGTTCTTCAACCAGACAAGTTCACAGGTAGTGTGATCCATAGCTCTATATTCTGATTCAGCACTTGACCTTTCCACCACAGTTTGTTTCTTACTTTTCCAAGAAACCAAATTACCACCAACCAAGATATTGTACACGATAGTGGATCTTCGATTGGAAGGTGATCCAACCCAATATGCATCTGAATATCCATGGATATAAGTGTGACCTTGATCACAATATAAAAGACCTCTCCCAAATGCATCTTTGAGATATATTAAGATGCGAATTACTGCGTCTCAATGACTTGTCCTCAGAGAATCTAGAAATTGACTCACAACACTTGTTGCAAAAGATATACTCGGCCAAGTAACTGTAAGATAATTCTACTTTCCAACAAGTTTCCGGTATTGTCCAGGATTAGGTAGCAAATCGCCCATATCCGGCATTAACTTATTGTTAGGATCCATGGGTCTATCAACCGGTTTATATCCCAACAAGCCAGTTTCATCTAACAGATCAACAACATTCTTCCTTTGTGACACAATAGTTCCGATACAAGATCTCGATACTTCTATACCCAAAAGTATTTCAACGGTCCCAAATCTTTGGTCTGAAACTTAGTCTGTAGAAAAAGTTTGAGACTATAAATACCTTTATCATCATCACCTGTAATAACAATATCATCGACATAAACAACAAGAAGGATCCTATCTAATGAAGTATGACGATAAAACACAGAATGATCCATAGCACACCGTCGAACGCCAAGCTCAAGTATTGTAGCACTGAAACCATCAAACCATGCTTTGGAACATTGTTTTAAACCATATAAAGCCTTCTTGAGCTAACACACTAAGTCTGACTCCCCCTAAGTAACATACGCGAGTGGTTGCTCCATATAAACCTCCTCCTCAAGGTCACCATGCAAGAAGGCATTTTTTACATCTAACTAACGCAAAGGTCAATGTCAAGGAGATGAACAAACATACTGATGTAAGTTCGAAAACCAAAGAAAAAGTGTCAGAATAATCCAAACCATACACCTAAGTGTATCCCTTAGCAACAAGATGAGCCATAGACCTATCAGGGTTGACTTTCACAGTATAAACCCAGCGACAACCAACCACAGACTTGTCAGCAGGAAGAGGTACGAAGTCCCAAGTACCACTGTCATGTAAAGCATTCATCTCGCCAGTCACCAACCACAACATCCCTCCATTCTGAATGGGCTAAGGCTTCCGAAACAGACTTAAGAAGGGTAGTAGATGATTGAGCAATGACAAAACAATAATAGGAGGGTGATAAGGAGTCATAAGAAACATAATTGCAAATGAGGTGTTGAGTAGGTGTGCGTTTACCTTTCGAACAGCAATAAGAGGCTCAACATCATGAGAAGTATGATCATCAGAAAAGGAAACCAAAGGTGTGGTAGTAGAAGCTAGAGAAGACTCTCTTCCTTGGAGTTGCCGTCGTGAATACGTCTAGAAGTAAGGATGATCAAGGCAATGAGAAGGATTCGAACTACATGGAGGCTCAGATGGTTGGAAGATTAGGCAAAGAAAGAGACTCATTAAGCTCAGAAGCGCTCAGTGACTGAGTGTAGTAAGGTGTAGACTGAAAGAAGGTAATATTGGCAAAAACAAAGAAGCAATGCAACATAGGACTATAACAGCGATATCCCTTTTGAGTATATGAGTAGCCCAAGAAGAAACATTTTATAGCACGAGGATCCAACTTATCCACCCCAGGAGTTAGTTGATGAACAAAGGACACACATCCAAATATACGAGGAGGAAAAGAAAATAAAGGTGAATTAGGGAAGAGAATGGAGTAGGGAATTGTACCACTAAGAACAGAGGATGACATTTTATTGATCAAATAACAAGAAGTAAGTACAACATCACTTAAGAACACTTTAGGTACATGCATTTGATAAAATAAAGTTCGAGTGATTTCAAAAAAACGTTTATTTTTCCGCTCTGCAACCCCATTTTGTTGAGGAGTGTAGGCATAGGATGATTGATGAACAACACCAAACTGAGTCATATAGGTAGTGAATTGTGCACTGAAAAACTCTTTAGTATTATCACTTCGAAGTATTGGAATTGGCAAACCAAATTGAGTCTTTATTTTAGAACAAATGGCACAAAATACATGAAATAACTCAGAACGGTCTTTAATTAAATATAACCAAATTATTGAATAATCATCCACAAAGGTTACAAAGTACCGAAAACACAACTTGTACGCGACCCTACTAGGACCCCATGCATCTGAATGAACTAACACAAAAGGACTTGCAGCCCATTTATTGACCCAAGAAGCGAAAGAAACATGATGGTGCTTTCCCAACTAACAAGACTCACAATCAAGACTAGAAACACAAACTCAAACTAGGAACAAAACATTTTAACTTTTCCAATGAAGGATGACCCAAGAGAAACTGAATTTGGAAAGGTTAGGCAGCAGTAGTGAAAGCGGTAGAAGGAGATAGCAGCTCAAAGTGATAGAGTCCACCAACTTCACACCCTCCGCCAATCGTCTTCCTTGTCTTCAAATCCTGAATAACCATAGAATTAAGGAAGACTGTGACTGAACAATTCATGGATTTAGTATTTTTGCTAACGGACATAAGATTGAAATGAAATTTGGGAACTTATAAAACCAAAGGAAGACAAATAGAAGAAGTGGAATTTACAGTCCCAATTCCCTTGACTATAATAGTGCATCCCTCAGCAAGAGTAACAAAAGGTAAATTTGCAGAATATTGAAGAGTGGATAAAAAGCTAGGTATACCTGTGATATGATCGGTGGCAGCAGAGTCTATGACCCAAAGACTAGGATAAGAAGTACTGGATGACAATCATACAGTGTACTTACCAAATTGGGCAAGAGATGCAATGGGAAGAAAATCTTGTTGTGATACTTGATACTGCTGGAACTTGGAATACTCTTCTCTAACATAGAGACAGTACGTTGCCCCCCGCTCGACCCCAAAGGTTAGGATTCGGTGGTGGCTGCATTGGCTGCCCCCAAAGGTGTGAAGTCAGTGGTGGCTGCATTGGCAACATGTGAAGGTCTTCGATGAAGATCCCAACATTGCTCAATACCATGATTATTACATCCACAATGAGTGCACTTGCGAGAAGTACGTTTGGCTCGTCCGTCTCTACCACAACGACTACTTGAAACACCGCGATAACTTTTACGGCTGTTAGTAGAAAACTAGAATCATTCTGTGTAGCAAAGGTTGTCCTCTCAAAGCCAAATGCAAGGACAGGAGAATGCGTGCTAAAGGAAGCACAAAGGACGTGAGAATAAACATCAGCAAATGATGGCAGCTCAGCACTATTGAGTATCTGGGACCGAACTGCCGCAAACTCAGGTCTCAAGCTTGCTAGAACATGAAGAACTATCATATGTTCCTTCTGCTTCTACATCTCATGAATATCGGCAGTTATAGGTTGCACGGCGTTAAGCTCCTCATGAATACGCTTCATCTCTCCAAAATAATCTGCAATGCTCCTATGTTCTTGTTGTAACTAAAGGTACTCCTGGGATAAATCATATAAACGTGTAAATGTGTAATGTTACTGGACTACAGAAGATTGACATAATCCCAAATCTCCTTGCCCGTATCTAGATGCATACATATCCGTGCAATATGAGGTTCCATCGAATTCCATAAGAGGGAAACAATTAAGACATGTTTCTGAACCCACATGTCTTCTCTTCTCATCAAAAGACTCATATTGGAGCAAGTGGTCAGATTCCCCTAATCCTGCTAAATAAATCCGACCAGCATTAGACCATCGAACATAGTTATTTCCATCCAACTTTTGAGTTGTTATTCGCAGCAGCGATGTAGGAAACAAATTTTTGGGATTCATAGATTCCAACCCAACACTCACAAGTCAGCAATCAGACCAAAAACAAGAAGAACTATCAATAATCGGAACAATCACAAATCACGTGAAGCACCAACACAACCACGGACAAGGAGAACAATGCACTCACGGATATAGCACTGCGACAGCCTCACAACTGAACATACGAACGCTGCCATGGCTCCAAAAAACTCACAAGGAAGTCTGCTTAAACCCTGAACAGAAATTAACGGAATACAGTCTAAAGAAGGAATTGAAGCATGGCAGAAGAAAAAAAAATGGCCAGAACTGCTCTCATGTGCCAGAGCGTGGGGTCAGCCCTGCCGGCATTTGCCCAGCGCGTGGGGGGCCCTCTGGCGATAGGGTTTTGTGGGGTGGGTCATTGGGGGGTCTCATTATGGGTATATGGTTGGTTTTGTGATTTAGTATGGGATGGAGGTGGATTAGGGAAGAACAGCCGTGAGAATAGTGTTTTTCCAGCGACGGCTGAGGGAAATAGGATTTAAATAGGATCATGCTCTGATCCCATGTTAAGATTTGATTAAAATGAATGACCTAACTTGAAGATAGGTCTCTCCCTCTATTCATAATACAAATTTAAATACATTCTAATGACAATAATACCCTTACCAACTCTCACTAATTAACATACTAACACACTCAAAAATAATAATACTAAAAGACATATATAACCTCAACAATTTCTAAAACTCTTGAACCTCAACCTTTCCAAAATAATTTAGAGTTGTATCTTACATCATGAAAATAGTTTGAACTTTGTAATAGTATAGCTATCTCTTGTCATGATTTATGTCATGTATCCAAGTTAGCACTTTTTGAATGACCAACAACCATTTTGCAAAGTACATCTACTTTTTGTTTTTTACATTATATTTGTGATTTTCTTAATTTTACTTTATTTTAAATACATATAATTTATTTAACATATTTTTATCTTAGAAACAAATTCTCAGAAAGCTTACACCCCAACGCCTTAAGGCTTACGCCTCGCCTCTTAAAGGTTAAAACTTAAAAGGCCTCGCCTTACACCTTCGCCTTTTAAAACATTGCATTTTTTACAAAAGTGTTTTTAGGAAGTATCCTGAAAACATCTTCTTTTTAGGACACTAAAAAATATGTTTTTTAATTCTTTTTTTTTTTTCGTGAATTCTAATACAATCAAAAACTCCCAACCCTTCCCTACCCCATTGCTCAAATGTTCCAACACCACCAGGCAGCACCCTCCCCACCACAACTTACTGTCACCCACCACCAGCCATTGCTGCACCCACTACACCAACGGCCACCAAACACCACCACCGCTGATAACCACCACCACCCCTGTAGCCTGCCACCACACACCAATGATGACCACCACCAAATTTTGAATGCAAAACACCCAATAAACAAGGAAAAAAAAAAGAAAAAATTGTTTTTGAATTATCCAAACACATTCACTGTTCTCATTTTTAGAAAACTAAATTCAATTTTTTTTTTTTTTTTTATAATCAACGACATTTGTTAAAGAAAGAGAGGACAACTGCAACACAAAAAAAAAAAGGTGGAAATAGAGGAGATAAGATAACCTCCAAGAAACACAAGAACAAGAATAAAACAGGGAAAAAAAGAAAAAGAAAAAGGAAAACCAAAATACAAATAATTAAAACAAATAATTACAAAGCAGCTCTACTGGAGCAAAACAACTCAATCCTGCAGTAAATCTGCCATAGATAAATGCCAAAACAAATCATTTTCCAAAAACCACAACAACGCAAGAAACACCATTCTACTCCAAAGCAAATTAGGAGAAGCAGTCCACTTTTAAAAATTCAGGCATTTCTCTCCAACCAAATACACCAAAAGATAGCCATAATTGTGGAATGTCGCAAGGCCTCTCTCCTTCCCCATCCAAAACCCTCTTAACAGCAACACAAAAAATGCCCCAAAAAAGAAAGGACAAACCCAATTCTCTCTAAGAACACAAAACATGTGCTAATTTATATATATATATATATCAGTAAAGAGAAAATTATATTAGCAACGCATCGAGGGGATGCCAACCCGTGGTACAAAACATTAACCACTCTGTATAGTGTCGCAAACATCAAGGGTTACATTATAATCATTAACAATTTTCCTACTAAGCCGCCTGACGACAGCACCAATCCACCGGCCATTGCAAGTATGAAGTGGAGTAGTTGAATCTTTGAAGGCTCTCTTTATTCTTTCTTTCCAAGCACACCAAAAGATGGCGAGAGGGATGAGGTTCAAATCCTTTCACTTCTCCTTGGTGGCTCTAATGCCTTTCCAAGCTCAAATCTTCCCTCCAACTGAATTTGCCCTAACCCACTGCCGTCCAGTCGAGCATAAAACCAAATTCCACAAGTTCCTTGTCCAGCCATACAAAGAAAAGACCAATTGTGACTGTAAGCCCTCTTTTCTGCAGAGTGTCAAGGGTTAAAATATTTCCATATATGGACTCCCAAACAAAAAAGGCAACCTTTGAAGAGGCCGCCGTCTTCCAAATGTGAATCCAAGGGAAGTTGTTGCAATTTGTTCCCAACGACGAGAGCTTCTTGTAGAAAGATTTAATAGTGAAAACTTGTAGAAAGATTTAATAGTGAAAACATCATTTTTGTCCAAAGCCCATTTTGGTTCGTTGGGCATGTTTTGGAATTTATATAGAATTCTATGCAAGTCAAAGAGCGCATGAAGTTCCCAATCTACCACATTCCTAGTAAAAGGAATGTTCCAAAAAATTTCCCAATCAATGATTTGGAAATGATGACTAATAAGGGCATTTTCATCACAAGCCAAGTTGCAGAAGAAAGGAAAGACAGCTCTAAAGATTATTGTTCTCATGCAATACATACGCCAAAAGTAAAAACATTGGCACTGTTTCCCACTTGAAATGTGACAAATTGGAAAAAATTATCCCATCCTTTCCTAATGAATTTCCAAACTCCCACTCCATAAGGTCCCCTTCTATTGTATGTTGTCCAATCATTATGATCAAGCCCATATTTAGAAACAATAATATCCCACCAAAAGTGGTCTTTCTCCTTCATGAACCTCCACAACCACTTCCTGAGCAGGGCTTTATTGAAAGTGAGGTATTTCAACCCCAAACCTCCTAAACAAAGTGGTTGTTTGACCACTCTTAACAAGGTGATATTTAAACTCCTCCCCTAAGCTTCCCTAAAGAAATCTTGTCTAAATTCCCTCCAATCTCCAAGCAACCTAAGGCCAGTAGGGCGAGGGACATGAAATAAATTGGAAGTTCGTCAAAGTGCTCCTAATGAGGGTGAGTCTACCTCCTTTTGATAAGAAATTTCTTTTCCATCTTGAAAATCTCCTTTCAAACTTCCAAGAATAGGGTCCCAGGCTCCTTTTTCTTTAATTTTGGCTCGAAATTAATGGGAAAGGATTCCATTTTGCAACCCAGAAGACCAGCAAGGAAGGTCCCCCCCCCCCCCTTCCCTTCCCAAGGCAGTTGTTCTCTCCAATTGGAATAAGCTCACTTTTAGGCCTAAGACGGCCTCAAACCCTAACAAAGTGCATTGGAAGTTGAGGATATGAAGGGGGTCATCATCACAAAATATGATAGTATCATCTACGAAAAAGAGATGAGAAACTTCTCTAAGCCTTCCATTTTTGCCCACCTTGAGACCTCTAAAAATCCCTCCTTCAATAGCTTTCATCAGCATAAAGCTAAGCACCTCCATAACCAAAATAAACAGGAAAGGGGACAAGGGATCTCCTTGCCTCAAGCCTCTCGAGGAGCGTAAGAAATCAGGAAGGCAGCCACTTATGAGCACTGAGAAACTTTCAGTTTTGATGCATTGAGCAATCCAACTACACCAAAGCTCCCTAAAGCCCATTTTCCTAAGGAGATAAAGAAGGAAGTTTTAGTTGACACGATCAAATGCTTTTTCCGTATCTAGTTTGCACACCATTCCCCCTTTTCTCCCTCCTTCAAATAGGAACCCACCACTCATTAGCAATAAGAGCACCATCCATAATCTGTCTTCCAGCCACAAAAGCATGTTGACACTAACCAATGACTTTCAATATTGCTTTTTTGAACCTCTCAGCCAGAACTTTGGCAATGATTTTATAAATGCTTCCCACCAAGCTAATAAAGTGGAAATCCTTGATGCTAACAGCCCCAATTTTCTTCGGAACAAGAGTGACAAAAGTGGTATTGATGCAATTGACAAATTTTCCTAATCTATGAAACTCCTCAAACACGTTTAACATGTCGTGCTTGAGTAGGCTCAGTTAGCCTGAAAGAAAGCCAAAGAGAAACCATCCGGTCTAGGTGTTTTATCCCCATTGCAATTTTTAACAGCTAGGACTTTTTCTCCTTCAAAGGGTCTCTCAAGCTACCCCGCAGTGAAAGAGCAGTGAAAGAACTAAGAGATCTGAAATTGATGCCATCCACTATAGGTTTCCAAGTCTCAAGTTCAGTGTAAAAGTCTTTATAAAAATCACAAATACCTTCCCTAAAATTGGTTAAGGTGATTTCCACAATTTCAATGTTGGATAAGGGATTACTTCTACAATGAGCAGTTGTTGTCCGATGAAAGAATTTTGTATTACGGTTCCCCTCCTTGAACCATAAAGCTCTAGATTTCTGCCTCCAAAATATTTCTTCAAGATTAATAACCTCATTCAATTCCTTCTTAAACACAGATCTTTTGGCTCTCTATTCATCATCAAGGCCCTGGATTATTTCCTACTCATCAAGCTCTTTGATGCCATTAAGGATAACAATCTTCTTCCTTTGGACATTCCAAAGGTGTTTCTGCTCAATATCTCTACCTTTTCTTTTATTCCTTTCAACTTTGAAACAAGCACAAAACTAGCCTTCCCTATGACCAAAGTAGATGACCACCAATTTTTCACTAACTCCTCAAAACCATCATATTTTAAGTTTTTAACCACAGATTCTCAAAGCGAAAGGGGGTTAGCCCCTATTTAACTCCCCCAGTGTCAAGGGTGATGGGGAAATGATCTAAGATGTGCCTAGGAAGTAGACTTTAAATCACATGATGAAAGTGAAGTTCCAACCCAACCAAAATTAAGAACCTATCAATCCTTCAAAAGGAAGGCGACTCCCTAGAGTCAAACAAAGTGAAGTTGCTACCAATGAGAGGGAGATCAATAAGGGTATTCACGCTAATAAAGCCAAGGAATTCTCCCATGCTACTAGTCTCAAGGCTGCCCGCACTTCTTTCATGCAGATACACAACCATATTGTCGTTAAGACCCCTCACGTTCCAGGAAATGATTTTCCTTAACATGATTTAACACAAAGGCTCCAGCTACTGCATACCTCTGCCATTTATGAGCATCCTAGTTCACTATGCATTCCAAGTGCTTTAATCCCCTATTGGTATCCAACTTTCTAATACTACCCTACAGTCTTTTGTGATTACTTCCTATCTCCTCTTTTCTCTTTCTTTCAATGTCTCCTCAAATAATTGTAAGGCTCTTCCTCAAACCCTTCAAATGAGACGCCTATGAACCAATTTCAACTTCCGAAGAATCCATATAGATACCTAATTCTTGAAGTGCACGCTGTCCGAGTCCAAATCATTCTAAGTATCAAATTTGGGTTTATCAATCAAATCCTTAAAGTTGGGATTGACACACAAAGTGTCATAGCCAATGCTGGGGTCTAGAACAAGGGCTACTCCAGTATAAGTCTCAGATTTAAGGGGCACTGCTCCAAAATAGTCTCCTCTTGAGTTGCAGTTGCCTGTGAGGGGAGGTCTTGTAGGGGGGACAGCCTTCCCAAAGTGGAATCACTTTTTGGCAACTTCAGAAGGACAGTTACGTTAGCTTAAAGGGAGAAAAGAGTCAAGTTTGGACTTAGTAGTCAAGTGAGATTGCAAGGCTCAAAAAGTACCCAATATTTGTAGCTCCAAGGCCCAAGTTAAGGCCCATTCTAACATCCTCAAACGATAAAAAGGCTTTGGGCCTACCTTTATTCTGCTTAGGGAAATCCAAAGAGTCATCACAGCATTGCTTTTATCCCCCACCACACTCACGAAGGATTGCATGAGATTACTTGTCTTCCCCACCACCTATGAGTTGAGTGTCATGCCATCACTCAACAATAAACTCAAAGGCTTTACCACAATGAGGGCAAGGGCACAAGGGAGCTTATCTATTGAGGATTGGGTTCATATAGGCCGTAAACTTCTTCTCCACATGCTAAAAAACTAGAGATGTTGGACCTTTCTTTGTGGGAGGAAAAATACAGCGGCCCAACTCAGCTGCTGAGGAGGAAATGCTCATCCATCCTTAGATTCAAACCCCTCCAGAAGCAAGGGTTCTCCAAGCACCACTATTGGTCTCATAAGGGCAAGGTGGTTCCCCAACTTGTTAGAGTTCAGCTGCAAATTGACTGTTCTATCCTCGTTCCTTGTTTGACGAAACCAAGAAATTTCCTAGGGTATAGCCTTTCTCTAAGCCTACAATTCATCCCAAGATTCAAGGAACCATATGAATTCTTCCATCTCTAGGAAAATGGAGATCCTTCTTCCCCTGCGATATTCCATGATTCTAAGGAAATCAAAACTTCCCCCTTTTAAGACCAAGTCGAAAGATTTCCTAGTTCCTTTCGACTCCCACAGCATGCTTCCTGTCCCTTGGTATCTCGTCAAGTTAGACAACAAACAAACAAAACCAAGCCTGCAAAAGAGTGAAAGTTCCACAAGAGAAAAAGGCCTTCTAGTGAATAGCCAAAGACCAGCTTCAAACAGAAGGAGCTTGCGATCACAAGAAAGCTTGTGAACAAGAAGAACAAAGAAAAGCTTGCAAACCAGTTACAAAGCTGACTACTTGGAAGCTAGCAAGCACCAAAAATCAAAGATAAAGGTCTAGGAAATAGTCGTAGAGGAAGGCCCAGTGCATGACAAATGATACCGAAGGTAAAGCTGAGGAGAAGAGAAGAAAATGAAGGTTCAAGAAGGAGAAAAATGGGAAGGGGATTCAAACTAGGGCTTGCGGCAAGAGGTGAAGACGAGGGCTGCTTGAGCGAGAAAGGAGGCGAGGTCGAATAAATTGTGCTGATTATGTTGAATACTTCCTATTAATGAGTTGGGGAAGCATTTCATCATCATGTTTATATGGCGAATTTCTTGAGTCAAGCTTGCTAATCTAGTGTGGTCTTTTCGACATCAAGTTCATTTGGTATTTATGTTGTCTCTTCTTTTAAAGCCAAAGGGGAACACTAAAATTTTCATTGCTACAAGGTCTTTTCTTTAATCAAGTAAGGTGATTTTCTCCAAATTTTGGAGAAGAATGATCATGATTTTTTCGGTCTCTCTCTTTCAAGGGAGGAAGATGATGGATTTCAGATGAGTTTTATTCCTTTCAATTCATAGGAACCGCAAATTCATGGATCAGAACTTACAAAACCCCTAATCACTTTCTTATGGTGAGAATGAGAGCCAATAGTTTCAGAAGGTTTTTATCTTTGGAGAAGATCCCTAATAAGGGTTCCTTACAAATGACCTGTATTCTGAAAGGAAAGGAGGCAGGTGGTTGGATGGATTTTTGGGGGATCTTGAGGAGAGTTACAGAACGAGATCAGGCTAAGATTGATGAACATATGGCTAGGACATGTCTACATTGAGTAGATTGTCGCTCCACAAATGTGCGTCTTGGCAAGGGGACCTAACCAGTTTCTCCATGAATGTCAACAACATGTCATGGTGTTAGGCAAGGCTTCATTGCAGGGACAATGGTAGAATTCTGGTGAGGGAAGCCAAGAAAGGAAAGAAGCTATTCCAGGAAAGATTGACAGGGAACGAGGGGATTCTAGAAGGATATCCACAAAATTTTCTACAAAATCGAAGGTGATGGTTTTCAAACGGCAAAGCTGGATACTTTGCATAGAAGTGTTATTTTGGGTTTGGGTCTCCAATTGCTGTTCTCAAGGACCAACCAAATGGAATTTTGATGAATCTAGGCCCAATAGAGATACAGCCACCCAAGACATATAGTAAAAAGCAGGCTGTCAGAAATGGACCTTCTTGACGCCCATTCACAACACAAAAAAAAAAGGGCTTCTAATGCCGCTGGGTTTGGGGGGGGAGGGGAAGTCTTTGGACAGGAACCCTCTTCATCAAGGGGGAGATTTTTTTGGGCAAGGAAAGAGCAGACACTCAAGAGGCCCACTCTGCAAATCAGAGAAGTCCAGAATGTTGAAGAAGAAGGGGCACAAAAGCGGGTAGAGAGGGGCTTAAGAATAGTGCAGTGGAAGAAAACTTGGCACAATAAAAGCACAACTAGCCAAATAAAACCATAATTTTTTATGGAACTTTGGCCTGCCAAATAAATGAATATAGAGGGAAAACAAATTGTAACGGATCAAGAACTCATAAAAGGATTTGCAAATAAACCCCTGAGTAATCCAAAGATCACCGAACATCCATATCTGATTACAGTCAAATCCTATTACAAACATCTCATTTCTCCAACAGAAAACAGCCACAAATTCCCCTCGAAGCTCATTTAGAAACAGCAGCCCCCACAAAGGTTGCCTTCATGTGCGAAGCAACTCTCGGGAAAATTCTTACCATTGACAACTCTAGAAAAAAGGGCCTATCTCTCCTTAATAGGTGTCAAAATATGGAGCGTGATTTCTGGGCTTGGAAAGGCAACCACTCCAGTAAGGAAAGAAGGAACCTCTCTCCCTCATCCCCCCTTGCCATTTTTAATTCGATGTGGAGGGAAAGAAACAGGGGAGCTTTTGAAGCATCAGCTTCACATCTTTATGTTGTCAAGGACCGTGATATAACTATGGTAATGTAATTGGCCTATTGGGGTGTTTGTGAAGGGCATTATTGTAATCCTTGATTCTTTTTACACACTACATTGAGGGTATGTTCATTGTACTTTCATTGTTGTACTTCGTTTTTAATAAATTAAGATCAAGTATTAAATACATTGGAACAGGCATGATACTTTCTAAGGGGAGTGGCAGTGTCACCCAAGTGAGCGCCTTGAAGCTTGTTCCCATATAGCTTGCCTTTTCTTTCCTCTTACTCGCCTTAAAGAGGGTCATGATGATAGGATTTGGTTCTAGGAGGATGCTTGTGTGAGTGAGACATTGTTGGAGATGTTGGTGCCGCTTTTGTTTGGACTTCTGTTCATAATACACCAATATTCACTTTCTATCTTTCTAGCAGACTCTTTTTCTTGGGATTTCCATTCCTTTAGGAGTCTCAACGTAAGAGGGGTTGATGAGTTTGCCTCTTTATTGGGTGTGTTGGATTTTATTGTCCTACTAAGAGAGGATACGTAAGATTTGGTTTGGGGATTATTGGGGGGTCTATCTCTTCAAAGTATTTTCTTAATCATCTTAGAAAATCTTAAATCCTAGCCCATCTGTTTGAACAAATGTGTTTGGAAAGAAAAAGTTCTTTTCAAGAATCAGGCTTTCATACAGGATTAAAAAAAATGACTTACTATAGACAAGGACACCTCATAAAGCTCTTAGTCTAGATGTTTATATGTCATGCCACGAGGCAGACGAGATTAATATTCATTTTTTTTCTTCACTATCAGGTGGCGAGGTATCCATGGAACACTTCGTTCTCTTGTTATGGAGAGAATGAGATAGCTCCATTGAATGTGTGTGATCTTTTGGTGCTTAATTTTTTAGGCTTTGGGGAAGAGTTTAAGGGGAAGGATTTTTCAGAACAGCACACTGTTTGCTATATTGTGGGTTCCTTAGCTCAAAAGGAATGTGAGAATTTTCAAATATCAGATGACTTCTTCCAATTTTTCCTTGGGATAAGTTACTTTTTTTTTTTCCTTTTGCTTCTTTTTGGCACATTCTTTTGGGGATTTGGTGTTGATACCCAAAGGGAATGAAAGTCATCTGTAATGTTGTTTTACCTTTAATGGAGGACACTTATCCTCCTTTTCTTGTAATTATTTATTTTTATAATGAATTTGTTTTATTATTAAAAAAATTACAAATTTAGCCAAATCCACATTGTAGTTGGCAACTGATTCTGCATGCTTGTTTGGAGTGCAGTACATGTGTCAACAAGTTCCATGTCATGTCAAAATTAAGATATTTGGCTGATTTTAATGATAAAAATAAAAAATAAAGCCTTGTGCACTGGGTACGGCCTTTTATAGCCATACAGCAAAAGCATATCTGTCGAAGAGGAAGGACAATACAAACAAGAAAGGGAACATTATTATGCCCCCCCCCAAAAAAAAAAATGATACATTATTCTTACTCAAAATAAGAAGAGAATCCAAGATCAATACCCAAAAAGTACAAAAACACAAAGAAAGTATCACCTTATCTGTACCAAGATATCGAACTATGTTTTCATGTTCAAATCGACTTAAGAGAGAAATTTCCTGCACAAAGAAACAGGAGAGCAAAGGAAAATGTTAGCAGGGATTACTCTATCAATACCCAAATGGCAGAATATAGGTGAATAAAATAAGATATGACACCATGATAACACCATAATAAACTTTAAGCCTGTCTCACTTGCTCAAGTTGATAAACACTTTGCTTTCCCTGGCTTCCTTGATCAAGCAAAGAAACTTCCTTCACGGCAAAAAAGAATCCATCACTGCATAAAAACAATAAAATTTCATGATTATAATGATGATGACGACAACAACGATAATTATAAAACAGAGGATGATTCTCACAAGTTAAAGTTGCCTGCTAAAATGAAAGTTATTTTGTGCATCAAATCCAAGGAAAAACGTTTCATTTACAGGTCCGCCTTTTTATAAGAGAAATAAAGTATAAATAATGGAAAAGTCATGTGCAACAAAACATTTCCTAGAATGGGAAAGCATCATGGTAGATAAAAGTTAACAAAAGGGAGGGATGGCCAAAACACAATAGATGGAATGAAACTCCAATTGAAATTTTTTTTGGGGGGAAGAGGAGTTGAGGGGGAGCAAGCAAGCAGAAGCTCCTTTATTGGTATGGGAAAAGCCTCCAAACTCCCAATATGTGAGTCCATAAGAAGGGCATATTCTAAAGTTCTCACAAGCCCATAATTACTGGGGCAAGGAAGTATATTCCAAGGTCTATGCACCCGGTTGCCTCACAATCTCATTACATTTACTAGATCTCTTCACAGTTGACCTGAAAAAGTATTCTCACCCGTGTTCTTTAGAAGCTCTGTGTTGTCCAATTTCTCAAAGACCATGCAAACCTATTTAAAGCACACACAGCACTAATGCAATATTCCTAAGCAATCAACAATAGCTAAAGAAAGACTACCTGTGATTCCTGGAAGGAGAGAACCAACAACACAGCTAAAATACTTAACAGTAACACAATCAGGACAGAACAAGCTACCACACTAAACAATATATCAGAACTAAATAACCTTGCATTTCACAATATTGACATCAGTCACAAAGGCACCATAGTTTCAGGAGGGTAATTATATCAGAGATTTTATCTTCCATAGCGTCTCATCCCTGTTGTCTCAAATTATCCAATGGAATGCAATAAAAGCAAGCTCCAGTAGGATCAGTCCTGCCACCAGTAAGCCAGGACACCTCAAATACAAGAGAATATATCAATACTTGCATGATAAGCATTGTCACCAAAAAAAAAAATATTAACTGAGACGACATTATGCCCACCCTTTCTCAATAGGCCTGTATTTTTATATTTGAAGGGATGTTGAAATGATAAACCACACATTTTTAAATTAAGAGAGAGAGAGAGAGAGAGAGAGAGAGAGAGAGAGAGAGAGTTGTTGAAGGAATCTCCCTCACATGGAGTAGCCGAGAAAAATTTGCAAGAGTGTAAACCATTAATATCAAAAGTCCAACATAAAATTGGAAAGAATAAAATCACTGAATGGAAACAGAATAAAAAACACATAAATATGACTCACAAAACCTGAGAACCAAGAAGGGCAGGGAAATATGAAAACAAAACAAGAATCACCATGATAAAGGTCAATGATGTTTGGTCTCCTTAAAACATTTATGAGGCTAATTCAAATTCCACAATTCATCCAACTAGAGATCTCATGTTGTTTTGGAAGAAGGTAAGAGAAGAAGGTCCCATGTTTTAGAACTTTAAAGTTAATTTCAATGGTAACCTCCTTGGACTCAAAAGCGGGACTGTATAAAGAACCTTCATAATCTAAAGGTCATGATAACAATCCAATAAAGACAGAATACGAGAAGCAATTTTAGCAATTTTAAGATAGGTACTGAATCAGAAGTTAAAATTGATTGTCTGGAAATTCTTAATATTTTTAATAAGAAGAAAGAAATATCGTTGTATGGCACCAAGGGGGAGCCATCTTTGTGTAAAAATACTGAAGAGCTTTTTTCCCTGTCTGCACATTTACTGTTGCCACCTCCAGGCCAAGATTTCTTTTTCAACAGTTTTGGCTGTAGCCCGCATCATTTGACCAAAGCAATAGCCAATTCCCAGATGTTTCTAGTCCAAGGGCTGTGCAACAGGCTGTGACCCCCAGATTAAGCATTATACTTAAAAAAACATCTATTTACCAGTTACCCCGATCCCCAAAATATTCCCCCATTTCTTTTGCACATTATTGAAGGTAAGGATTCAGAGCATATAGGCTTCCTGAGAAAAGAAGGCATTTTTTTTTTTTTGGATAACAAAAACTTCACCAATGCAAGAAAAGAAAAACTAGGTGGTGGAACCTAAAAGGAGAAAATATAATAAAATTTAAACATAAAATGATCAAAGATGGGGATTGGACTATAGAGGATGGGATAGATACAAATACTCTTTGGAGTAGATTAGCTAGCTCTATTAAAAAGATAGTAAAAGAGATTTTAGGTGAATCGAGGGGAAGATTCTCGAATAGCAAAGAAAGTTAGTGGTGGGATAAAGATGTACAAAAAGTTATAAAGACAAAAAGAATTTGGTATAAAACTTGGCAAAAATGTAGAAACAGGGATAACTTGAAAAGTATAAGGAGACGAGAAAAGATGCAAAAAAGGCCACTAATGAAGCTAAATACAAATCATTAAATAGTTTGTATGATAAATTAGATACAAAAGATGGGGAAAGAGATATTTTTAAACTTGCTAAAGCTAGAGAAAGGAAGAGTAAAGACTTAGGAAATGTAAAATGTATAAAAAGTGAGGAAGATATTGTCTTGGTAAAGGGCGAAGACATTAAAGAATGATGGCGAAGTTACTTTAGTAAGTTGTTTAATAAAAACCAAATAGAAGACTTAAACTTAAAATTGTCAAATGAGGAAAAGACTAAAACTATGAGATTTATTTGCAAAATTGGAGTTAACGAAGTTCAATTTGCACTAAAAAAAGATGAAAAATGGGAAAACTATGGGACTCGGTAACATCCCAATTGAAGTTTGGAAATGCTGAGGTGATAACGAAATTATATGGTTAACTAATTTATTTAATACAATTATAAAAACTAAAAAAATGTCAGATAAATGGAGGAAAAATGCTTTAATACCTATATAAAAAAATAAAGGAGATATTCAATATTGTAATAACTATCGTGGAATTAAACTTATGAATCATACGATGAAACTATGGGAAAGAGTAGTTGAACAAAAAATTAAGGTGAAACAAACGTCTCAGAAAATCAATTTGGTTTTATGCCTGGGAGATCTACCACAGAAGCTATATATCTTTTAAAAAAGATTAATGGAAAAGTTTAGGGGAAAGAAGAGGGACTTGCATATGATATTTATTGACCTTAGAAAGCATATGATAGGACACTTAGGGAAGTTCTATGGTAGGTTTTAGAAAAAATGGTGTATGTAGTAGGTATACTGATGTCATTAAGGATATATACAATAGAGTAATGACTAGTGTAAGGACTATAGATGGAGAAACTAGAGAATTTCCAATCAGCATAGGTGTACATCAAGGATCTGCTTTGAGTCCTTATCTTTTTGCCTTAGTGATGGATCAACTGACTAAGAGTGTTCGGAAGGAGGTTCCATGGTGCATGTTGTTTGTAGATGATATTGTATTAATTGATGAAACTAGGGACGGAGTAGAGGCTGAATTAGAATTATGGAGAGAAATTTCAGAATCTAGAGGCTTTAGGATAAGCAGAAATAAGACAGAATATATGAAATGTAATTTTAGTAATGATAAGAGGAATATTGGAGACAAAGTTAAACTTAATGATGAAGAAATAAATAACACTTGTAGATTTCGATACCTTGGATATATTATGCAAGCTGAAGGAGAAATTGAAGATGACGTAATGCATAGAGTTAAAGCAGGTTGGGTAAAATGGAGAAGCGCTTCAAATGTGCTATGTGATCACAGGATACCCTTAAAATTAAAAGGGAAGTTTTATAGAACAGCTATAAGACCAGCTATGCTATATGGATCAGAATGTTGGGCGAAGAAGAAACATAATATCCAAAAAGTAAAAGTTGCCGAAATGAGAATGCTTAAATGGATGAGTGATATAACATTGAAAGATAAATTAAGGAATGAACATATTCCCAAATGGGTAAAATGATCTACAAGAGAACACCAGCAATGTCCAAAGTTCAAATGCTACCACACCCTCCATGGGGAGGCCGAAAAAGATCCAACAAGCACAAAAGAACAAAAAGCTCTGCAGCCTCCCTTGTTGAGTTGTCATTTTTAGCTATTGTTATTTTGGTAGCAATCCAAAGATCAATAAATTAGTCAATGGAATTAAGAGGGGTACTTTTAGAACCATCTTCAAACTTAAGCGTTTCTTTATGAATTAGCCTTTACAAGACGGCTGAAAACCGACAAACCTCCTTGACTGGACAAAGAAAGTAGCATTTTACAGATCACTGTATCAACTTTTTCCAATGCAACCATATTCCATCTAGGGATTTCATCAAATTTCAACATATGCTCACCGAAAGTCAGCAAGTCAGCAAACCCTTCACTTGGTGGAGATGAAATGTTATTGCCTTAAATAGGGGCTAGCTCTTCCCCGTCATTGGAAGAAAAATAATTCAAAAATGTTTTAGGATTCCATCTCCCTCATGCATAATCCCTACTCTTCATGCAGCGAGGAAAAAAGCAGCAATGCTTATTATACTCACATTTTTTTTTGTGCTCTTTGACAAGCCTGAGCACTGTGAATTCCCTTCTCTGCAAATTAATATGTGCCTCCAGCACGCTCCCATTTTTTACCACCTTGACCAAGGAAATGGTTTTTCTAACAAATCCATACCAGCCTCTCTCAATGCACAATGCATTTTCTTTCTGCAGTATTTCACTATTACACAGCCAGAGCAGCCTCTCCTTGGTAACAATGTAATAGTCTACCATCACGTCTACCCCAACCAACAATCGTAAGCATTCAAATCAGTGCATCCCGCTCTTCTATGCTAAAGTGAAGTAGAAGTAGAATCTTAAGGCCATTAATCATTCAATAGTAGGTATCCTCTGAAGAACAGGGGCAGTCTAATTCCCGTTTTTGAGGATAAGGGGGTAAAATTGACAGTAAGATATACAAACACACACACACATATTTATAAGTTCATTCAATCAACAGTGAAAAGAATTTCATGGTTATGCAAGTGAGGAATCAACAAAACAGATATGCTCTAGGCTGCTCAAAGATTTGCAATAAGATTGCATGGAAGGTATGAGGCAACGCTTCATTTGAAATGAAAACCTACAACTCTAAAAATAGGAATAATGATTCCCCCAATGTTTTTGGGTCCAGATAACAAGTACTGCTGATAGTAGAAAGAAGATAACTCTTTGATTGAACAGCTTCCTTCTCCATTTGGACACGACCCATTCTTTTTTCTTTCTCCTTTTACCCTTTCATGACTGTGGTTAGAACTATTCACTAGTCATGTTTATTTAAAAAAAAATGCTTTCTAGAAATCAAGCTTACATAATTCAAAATATGCGATCCTAATATTAAAGCAATCAAAATCCTCCGACCCCAACAACTTTATCCATTCATTTTTCATCTGATTCTCAAATTTTTTGAAGCAATTGCATATATGTAATAGCCACCATCCAACCTAATAAATATTCTTAATAAAAGTTCATGTATGTAACACAGTAGACAAGAAAGATCACAACCATGCTATATCCCTGCACATAATCACCTAGAAAGCAGCAAAAGAAACTATGCAAAAAGAGTAAGGACCAACACACAATTATGCTTTTGAAACCATTTTGGTGAAACAAATGCCTAATATAATTCCAGAGCAATGTACTGCAGAGGAGAAGCAAAGCAAGGCGTTCTCATGGTTTCTATAACTAGATGGTTTCAAAATGATATTATTAGCAGCACTTACTCAGTAATTCCTTCATATACGGATCCAAATGAACCACGCCCCAAAAGCCCACCCTTTTGCCAACCCTTTATGTTGTGTGAAAATCTTCCATTGGGTGAAATGTTTGACATAGGCTCCGTGGTAGTGCTGGAGCAGTCGTCATCATTTGATGTGGTAAAAGAACATGACTCTGAAAGAATAGCAGTCTCACCAAGCCTCATCCCCCCAGCCTCCTCTCTCTGATCAGTCACCCTACCAACTTCATCATCTGAACCAAAAGCATCCGGCTCTGTAATAGAAGATCCTCTATCACTCTCCGGAGCAAAAGATCTCAATATATCCCAAGTCGAGCATCCATTATCACAAACTGGAAGCAACATTACTGGCGGAGGAGCAAGAAGCGGTGGCCGAGCCCCCTTAATTCCACCACCACCAGAGCCAGCAGGTCCAACGTTACTCGAATATCCATTCAACTCAAGAGAGTCGTTCCGAGTCTCACACGCATCATTTACCCTAACACTATCTTGAACCCTAGCTGGCAAATCACATAACACCACCCGGTCCTGCATTTCCAGCGATTCTATCTCCCGTTCCTGGCTCTCAGCACTTTCTAATTGGTGTAGTCGAGATCTCGGAAGGACATCAGACGACGACCGGATCCTCATCGCTTCCCATGCCGCTTGCGGAATTGCAAAATCCTCAGCAGAAAGCCCCAAACTATGGCAAATTCGGTCAAAGTCTCCATCAGTTCCCTCAACTCTGAAGCTCCTGCGATCGCCAAGCGAGGTCAAGTCAAGAGATCGCGTGCGCAGTGAAGAAGCTTCGTCGAGTGAAGAAGAAGATGACGAAGCATCATAGTCGATGTTCTTCGCAGCATTGCGACGCTCGAGCTTCGGCTTCCTGCCCTTCTGCTTCGAGTCCATGCTTCTGCTTTGCTTGCTATGAACGAGTATTCGAGGTAGCAGATGCATTGAAAGCTCGATCCATGTAATTTAACCGCAAGAACTCATACAATTTCTCTCTCTTCCGACTTCTATCTCCTCACTTGCTCGCCTCACTCCAACAAGGCGTCGAGAGGGTAGGGTTTTATCAGAGCGATTTCAAGACACAACGGCGGCTTCTTCCACCTCCCTCTCTTCCTTCTCTGTACTTTTTCTCTCTTCTGTCTCCTCTCTCTGAATTGAAGCCAAGGGTTTGATCATAGAAGGAAAGATGATGAGAAAATTCGAGGAAAAATCATCAGCCTGAAAACAGTGGAGAAATTTTCTGTCTCACCTAAGAGCCCCTTCTGTATTTCGTGCTTTGGATTTGGCGGCGTAGAGGAGGTGTCGATGGGAAAAAAGCTGACCACTGGAGCTCCAGTCAATTTGAGGGTAGAGAGAGAGAGCGGGAGAGAAGCTGGGAAGAGACTGGTAAACGCAGCCGCTAGAGAGAGAAAACGCGGGGAAGAATGCCTGGGCGGGTCCGGATTCCCCTTCCCCACCCGATCTCTGTCAGTGGAGTGTGATAGAATACTTCGTCTATTTTTTTTATTTTCTATTTATAAGTCTACAATCGCGTTTAGGTTATCAGTTTTCTTTTTATTATCAATTTTAACTTGTTTCTTAAAAAATTATTATTAGATTAGGGTGGGCAAAAAAAATCAAAAAATCAAACAAATCAAATAAAATCAAAAAATTGATTAACTAATTTTTTGATTTAGTTTGGATTTGAATTTTTTTATTTTTTCAGTTGTCGATTCAGATTCGACCATTCAATGGCCACAATGAACCAAGCCAAACTAATATTATATATGTAATATATATATATATAAAATAAATACTATATAAAATTTCAATAATTTAGATTTTAAAAAGTTGTATTTATCTAATATTTATACCTAATTTTTTTATCAAGACAATTTGAAAAGAGAAGTGAAGACTCCTTTAATAGTGGTTTGTTTATCCTTATCTAGATTCACTCTCTCAATGCAGATCACTTCTACTAACCCCTTGTTTTGATAAAGACAATGACCAAATACAATCCTTTATTTTTCAGAGATAAGACAACCAACTTACACTCCTTATTTTTCGAAGATCAAAGAAACCATATGACAATGCTTACAACTTAAAATAAGTTCCTTATAAGGAAGATTTACAATTTAAACTAATAAAATAAATTCTCAAAAAATAATCCAAAAAAGGCTTAAGAGTTTCTCTTAAAGATAAGCAATTTAAAGCACAAAGAAAGTAAAGGAAATTTGTAAGGTTAGAGCACTGGATATTCAGTGTGCATGTTTTCTAACGTTCTTAAGACTTTTGAGGGTATATATAAGGAGATTAGAGAAAAGCTGTTTTTCTTTTCTTTTTTTCCATTGGAGCCTTTTACTAGTCAGATCAATTGATCGCTTACTAGATTCAATAGACCACTTACTGGTCGACCACTTATTAGCCATTAGAGACAAATAAATGACTGTTGCATACAAGAGTTTTCAGAATGATCAACTACTTCCAAGGGTCGGTTGACCGCCTCTAGCCTCTGCATAGGCTAGTCGATTGCCCCTGGGGCCAACCGACCACCCTTGGCACCAAGGTTGCATTCAATTTTCCTTTGTTCCCAAAATTCCAATTTTGGTCCAATTATGTTGTGCCTTATATTTCCTTATAGTTTTACAATTTAAAGTGTAATACAATTGAGAGAATAACAATACAAATAAATGAGAATTTAACTCTTCAATTCTTCAACTTCAATAACTTTAATCATGTAGAAAATCAACTTAAGTACAAAGTCATTAGTCCACAATAATATGCTCATCCAAACTATGTTAATAAGGCTCTAGGCTAACAATCTCCCTTTTTTTTATGATAACAAACTATTCATAAAAAATATAAACAAATATAAATCAATTAAGTTCACACATAAGTTCCTATTTTTCCTATCTCTCTCCCATTAACATCATCAAGACCAAAGTATGAGGGTGAGGCTAAAAATTTTAACATTTTAGCACAAAGTTTCAATTTTATCCCAAAAACAAAAAAAAAAATCTCTTCATAAAAGACATATCAATATGCTCCACTTAAAATATTAGCATAGTCAAACACCATAACAATTGATGACATCAAATCAATGTACGGTCATATATTATTTTAAAAAAATTGATACCAATTATTATCGATCATAAGTCAATTAACAGAAAGTTGATACATATTAACTTTTAAAAAAAAAATTCCATCAAAAATTTCATCCCTTTGTCAGTATAAAAAAAATGGGGGGTATGAATTTTTGAAAATCAAGTTTGAACCAAAGTGTTATAGTTAAAGATTGCATATATTCATAATTTTCAAAAAAAAAATATTTCACAATCATTTTTCAAAATGATTTACAAAGATGCTCATATTTTTAAAATGATTTTCACTTATGTTTGCTTCCTCTTAATAAATATCAAAAGATTCTTAAGAGGGAGGAAAAATCTCAAATCCATAAAACCATTCACGATAATATTTTAATATGCTCAAATATTCATAACAAGATATTCAATATTCCATAAATTCAATCATTTCAACAAAATAATTATTTAAGCTTATCTTTCACATAATCAATATATTGAATATAATCAACAATATGCTCAATTTTTCTCAACCACATGATGTGAAGTGTCATGCCCCGAACCCAGTAGTGGGACCCGAGAGTGAATAAGTAACCTAATCATGTCCTTGTATCATACAAATCACCAATGACACAATACAATGAATGAGGGTCTATTCCCGTGGGGTTCCCAGGCACCCTATACATATTTACATATACCATGGAAACACCTCGGAAGATAAGTTTTTTTATACATGTACAGTACCATATCAGAGTCTATACAAAGGAGTCTAACTCCACAAAATACAACACAAATTCTAGTGGCAGTCAAAACCCCCAAAAGACCACCTAGCATAAGCTTAGGAATTACCTAGGTACTTCCCACTGTACACCAACACTACGCTCCTACACCAGGTAGCTAGCTCCAGCTACCCGAAGGACCTAAAAAATATGTACGTACAGCAGGGATGAGACACCTCTCAGTAAGGAAGATACAAGTTATATCAGTGTGTGGCATTTAAGTGTTATCATGACAGCAAAATATACACAGTTAAATGTAATTCCAATACTTTCACAAAACAGTTCCAAAATAGTGCATACACGCACACACACATGATCAAGTAACCCGGTATTGTCACACCCTTCGCCCCGAAGCCAGCCTGTGATACCCAACGTCAGCCCGTAGCCAGCCTGCAATACACGGGGTCCCCGGCACATGGCGAACCCCACGCTCACATGGCATCATATCGGTACAAACTAGTGGATCCACATCCACACCCTTCGGTGATCAGCCGGTACGGCTCACGCCCTCGAATATAGAGCAGACACTCTCGCCAAACATGGCAGGCGATAAACACACGCCCTCGGATATAGAGTTTGACACTCTTTCAATACCTGGAACAACTTGGAACCTAGTTCCTATTGCATTTCATCAAAACACAACCACACATGCTCATATAACCAAACAAACCACAGCCATTTGGTAATCTATAAATCATGATTTTCCAAGCGTATAAAATTTAATAAAGTCAAGGCACGACCATCTCTAACACAATACATAACACAGTATACCAAAGGTTTTCCAACAAAGCTAGGGATTGTAGCCTAGTACCCACTTTTTCCCAAGAACTGTTACATGAAAAACCTACAGTTTTACCCATTAGATTTTCCCAAATGAGTAACTAAAACACTCACAGGACTGTGAACCACAGTTCTACCGAGTTTGATTTAAAAAATAACTGACATAAACTGAATCTCCTTACCTTTTCCCGAATGACAAATCCTGAACTCCAAGGCCCCTAAACCGCAAATCGAGTTCAAAAACCTACAACCTACAATACAAAACTCGCTCACAACTCTGTTACCTACAAGACTACAGAATCAAAACTGAAAATTAAGTCTTACCTCTATTTTGGGCCAAAACCCGAGAATGCCCGAAACGAAAATTCAATTCATAGAACTTGTAGAGAATACTTCCCTGATCCTCGTGGTAACGTCAAATTTACGATTTCCGCTACATACGGCGAAGAAATCTAGAGAGATAGAGAGTAGGTTGAGTTTCAAGAGAGACAGAGAGAGAATTTGAGTTTTCTTAGCTGAGAAGTAATGAAATATCTATTTATAACCCTTTGACCCAACCACTCCTCGTCGACAAGACTCTACACTTCATCACCGAGAACTACAAAGACTTCGTTGACGAAGTTTGCTTAATTACCAATTTACCCTTCTCTTAATTAATTAATTCCCTATATCACAGTTTGAGTTCTTACATGAAATCCTGGAAAAGTAAAATAAATAAATAAATAATTATTATTATTAATTAAATAATATAATATAATAATATATTAATACAATATAATAGGCATCTCTCTCTCTCTCTCTCTCTCTCTCTCTCTCTCTCTCTCTCTCTCCTCTATTTCTTCCTCGATTTTCGGCCGATTGAAGAACAAAAAATACCACTGGCTTCCATTCTCGGTCGCCAACATTTTAACCAAAATGGATTCGTGATTAGGGCGTTGTAGGCACCACTACTAGGATAAGGTAAACTCTCTCGTTCTCTCTCTCTCTCTCTCTATCCTCAATTATTCCTCAAAAAAATTTAACCAAATCGACGATTGGACACCACCATGGGGTCCTAACTTCGATTCTCATCATTTTAATCAGAGCAAATTTTTAATTTGAGTTTCCTAAACACCACTCCAAAGTTAGGGTAAGGATAATAAAATTATATCAGTGAATTATTTTTAAAGTTTAATTAGTTATTGGGAGTGTGTGGACTTAGGAAATATTAAAATAATTATAATTCTATGGTTGAGCTCATTGAATTGGGGAAATGTGATTTCAGGGTTTTGAACTCCAAAACATCATGGGCTTGGGTTTTAGGATCTTCGCAGGAATTCTCTTAGTAAGCAGGTAAGGGGAATAAATTATAACAAATATTTTTGAAAAATTATTGATTAATTAAAATATGTGAAAATGAGAATATGGTATATAGTATTGGAAAATTATGATATGAATATTTTCCTTATGATTATTATATTGTGAATAACCGTTTAAAATTGTGTGGCATGAGAAATATGAAATAATAGCTTTATATTAGGAATGTGAAGGATAATGAAATATATGATTTGTATTGAAAAATATTGATATACTACTATATTTTATGCAGGTATGAAAATACGAGAAACCCAGAAATATTTTTATATAAAAATGGTGATATGAGAAATCCAGTTATATTTTATATAGAAATGATGAAATGTGATATACAGATATGTTTTTACTGAGAATTGATGATATATAAAATATACAAATATGTTTTACACATAAATGATGAAATGAGATGAGAATTATACAGAAATAATGAGAATTACAAAAATGATGAAATGAGAAATACACAGATGTGTTTTATACTGAAATGATGGTGTGTGAAATACTTAAAGATGTTTTGTACAAAAATGTTGAATAGAGAATTATATAGAAATGATGAGATATGTATATAGATGTGATGAGAATTACACAAACATAGTGAAATATGAATACTGAAATGTGGAAATGAGAACCCTGATAGACCAAAATTATTTTGAGAGCACAGTACCATTACTAGCATTGTTTAGTGCAACCACACATTTGGTACAGTGTAATACCCCAACCCCGAAGGGTCTGAGATATTTACTTTTTACTATTGATTTACAGCGGAAGTAAATAAACTCAATTATTATTCAATCAGAGCGCTAATTATCCATATTACAATTATTTATTTCAAAAGAAGAAAAATTACACAAGCATAAATATCTGTTATCATACTAATATTTCTAATAAATCTTTATTTTTCTATCCCCACCTGCATGATTGCTAAGCCTGATTTCCGACATGCTTTTTAGAGTTATCTGAAATAAAAATATGATTGGAGTGAGACGATGCTCAGTAAGTAAATAAGATTATTATTAGTGTGTAGTCAAAATGAGTTTTTTTTAAAAAAATTCGTAAAACAATATTTAATACCATAACTTCGAAAATGCTTCTAAAATAAATGTGAGTTTGAAAATTTCTGCATAAAACTTTTACCATCAACTGTAACAGTAAATTTTAATAACCATATATTGTGACTGTTAAATTTAACTTTTAACTTTAAAACTGTAAAAATATTTAATTATATACCTATATAGATACTTTTTCTTATACATTTTCTTTAGATTGTCATTTAAGCATAAGAATTGGCCTTTTCATATAAACATATACTTTTCCTTCAAATCATTAATAACTTTGTACACGTAATTAAATATGTATGTTTATATATTGTAAAAATCACCATTAGGCCTATTTATCGTAAGTCATGTTTACCCCTATGACTGGGTTGTGCGGTCCGAAGACCGGACTTAGCTTGATAGCCGACCAAACTAAATCAACGTACGTAAATATTAAGTGAGATTTTTCTTATTAAATCCTGGTCTGGAACTAGGTGTGCATTCAGGAGAAATCCACTAACATAAATAACCACTCTGTAAACAGTGTTGGTGCATTCTTATCTGTTTAAACTTTAAACTGCGGTACCGAGCATCTATAACTTTGAACTTGCTTTGCCATAAGGAGTTTTAAAATCATTTTATTATAATTTATGCAATTTAAAATAATATCATGAAAATCTCATCTTTACTCATATTTTCATGAAAAAAAAAATGCAACGTAGAAATAAACTCATGCCACACAATTTTTGTGTTAAAAATATATATCATTTTTTTAATAGAAAGAAATGCTGAAAATTTACCTGAGAGGATTAGAACATTTCTTAACAAAAAAATAAATACAAGTATATTAAAGATAGAACTGGTATAATTAAATATATGTAAAAATAAACTCAAGAAAATTTTATGGAATTAACTAACATAATTGAAATTTACGTATAAAATAAACTCGGGTATGAATTTTAAATAAAAATAAACTAACATAATCAAATTTACTTACCTTCTTCTTTTACCTTATCCTACGAACACAATAACTATCTCTAAGAAATGAGATCGGAAAGAGTGGGTGAGTGAGAATTTACTCAAAAATTCTCTCTACACCACAAATTCTTTCACTCATTAATTATTCTCTTCCTTGGAAAAATTATTGTGAAAAATGAAAGTTGAGAGTTTCCTATTTATAGGAAAATTTTGAAAAAGAAATGAAATTTATAAAAGTGTGGGGAGATGGGTGAAATTATAATTTTTTTTTAAATTAAATAATGGACAAGGGATGGGCAAGGTATGGGTTGAGCATGGGATGGGAATGGAAGTCATGTGGGAGTGCTTGCTATCATTCCCATTAAATAATTTTTTAATTAATTACTTACCTAATTAATTAATCAATTAGTTAATTAATTATTTTATTATTTTATTATTTTTATTAATCATTATTATCATTGTTATTACTTTTAAACTATTTTTAGTATTTATTTATTTTTGAACAAGAATTAAATTTGAATTTCGAAAACTCATGTGAGTCCCACATGGTCTTGTAGGCCCCATACAACTTCGAGACTCAAATGGATTCTACGTAAGTCCAATAATTCTAATACGATTTTATGAGTCCTACATAACTTCGAAACTCATGTGAATCCCACACGACTTCGGGACTCATGTGGGCCTCACATATGATACCTATATTATTATCATTATCTTACTATGTATTTCTACAAATTATGTCTATCAAAACACTATTTTATGTATATGTACTTATTTACGTGTGCAAACAGTGTCTATCATGTTTATCTTATGGAATTTCATTTTGACCAGGCCAACCTCCAAGGAGCGACTAAGCCGCAATGGTCTCTGAGCACTCACTAAGACAAGATATTTCTTAGGCATCAAACATGGAATCAAGAGTCTTACAGAAAAACACTTTTGTATTGATATTAACTTAATGACCATTTTTAGTATTTTATTATTATTGTACTTTAATCGTATATATATTTTTGGGTCATCACATACAGAGTGTGGCGAGACAGTCTATTGAGTCTATGAAGGGTTGTGTTACCCCTTGGGGTTTGGACCTGGATTAGGTAGGTCAATTGTACTACAGATGCGTTCCCTGTTTTGATCTAACTGGGTAGGCTAACCGCGGTTAGGTCCAGCCTTCAGGCCGCACAACCCGGTCATATAGGGTGAATACATAAAGAAGTGATTATTCTCAATATGGTTTCTCATTACAGACGCGATAATATGCAACCATGAGTTACAGACGCGTCATGTATTTTATACTAGTGGATGCTCATGAGTTAGAAAATATTTATAAAAAGTGAAAAGTGAAATGAACAGTCATGAATTATAGACGTGTAGTGTATTCTATACTGGTGGATACTCATGAGTTAGGCTATGAAAATGAAAAATAATATGAGAAATGAATAGCCATGGGTTACAGATGCGTTGTGCTATATGCTAGTGGATACCCATGGGCTAGAGTATGATTATGAATATGAGAAATGATAGAGTACGTATATGATATAAGAAATGAATGAGTATGTATATGATATAAAAAATGAAAGAGTATTGATATGGTATGACATATAAAAGCTTATGTATATGATTATGAAAATGATATGAAAGTTTATGAAACTATGTTTATATATATATGATTATGAATACAAATTTGTATATTTTTCTTAGTTGATATAATTATTTAAATGAATGTGTTATGATATAACCAAACTCATGTTGTCACACACTGTGAATAATTTATTCCTTCTTACTGAGAGGTGTCTCACCCAAAATTTAAACATTTCAGAAAATCAGGACAGATGAGCAAAGAGAGCTCTGAGGTAGAGGAGGTCCTGTTACCCTAGTATTCAGGGTAAGTGTTTTAGAGTTGGGGATATGACTTGTATAATTTCTAGAGTAATTTGCGGATTTTTGGGGATGTATATGTATGTGTGTAAAGGTTATATCACTCTGGTATTGTATTTTGGGACCCAGACACTTTATGTATTACATTGCATGGTTTGTGCGTATTGATGGTCAGATACCCAATATCCCATTTCGGGTTGGGCTATATTGATATATGGTATCAGGGATATGTGGCAAATGATGGAATGTTATTATTTATTATTATATGAAAAAAATTGGTAGAAAAATCGGGTCGTCACACAAGATACTCAGCTAAGTTCAATTTCATTGAAACTCATCTCTCATAAATTCAACATTTTCAAAAATTTGCAACTCATTATGCTAAAAAATGATCAACAAGATATTCATATTTAAAAAAAATCATCAATGTATTCATATAACAAAATCAAAATATATGATATTAAATTTAAGTATGCTCCTCCTAAATCAATGCAAACAAACTCAAGATTTGAGCATGAGTTTCATAACGAGCATTTCAATATAAGAGAATTTCAAATTTTCATCAAAATGCTCATCGTTAAACAAAATTTCCGTTTATCATCAAAACATCATTACAAATCTAAATTCAAAATATGTTCATCATATTTCAAAAAATAATAGAAGATTTGCACAAAATATCATATAAACAATTATGTTAAAAATTTTTAAGGAAACACAAAATCATAAATTTAAAAACGGTATCAATTCCTTATTTTTTATGAAACCTTAGGCAAAAATGTTGTGTTTTTGTGACTCTTATACTTGGTGGGGTGCATAAACAAAGGAAAAAAGGCATATGTGAAGTCATTGGTGTAATGCAGCAGACATTCGTCGATGAATGGGCATAGTTCGTCGACGAGTGGAGATACTGAGAACAGATAAAATTCAGACATTCAAAAGTCGTCAACGAATGGGTTTGATTCATTGACGAATGGATCCTAATCTTCGACAAATCGACCTTATTCATCGATGAATGGACTCGGGCCTGCGAGGATGATTTCAAAGTTTGAATATGAACGTTAGAATGGTTGGATATTTGGAGGGACGCCTCCGTGGGATTATTAAATATGTTATTTTGGGTAAATTGCATAGAGTTGATGAGAGAAGATCATTGAAAATTATTGTATTGTGTATTTTGTGATCTTAATAATGAAATCTTGACTGATTGCTCTCGTGGATGTAGTCTTTGTCGAACTACATAATTCATGGTGTCATTGCTCTTATTATTACTTTATTTTATTTGTTGTGGTTGTGGATTAATTCTGGATAATCACCATTTCTATTGTTGTCTTTGGTTTTGTTTAATCCTTTACACAATATACATGTTCCACTATGCATTGTTTAAAGGGGCATTTTTCACAGCAAATTGGTATCAGAGCGAAGTTGTAATGGCCTTTGCATCTTCTTGTGCTAAATTTGACGTTGTAAAATTTGATGGAACCAGAAATTTCGATTTGTGGCAGAGAAGGGTGAAGGATCTCTTGGTGTAGCAAGGTATGGTGAAATTTTTATACAAAAATCAACAGGATAGCATGGATGCAGCAACTTGGAATGAATTGAGAGCAACGAAAGTGTTAACTTTTTTAGTCTCCCTATTTTGATGCTGACAAAGAACAAGTTACTTATGTGTGCATTTAGTGATTGAACAGGTTATAATTGAACACACACATAAGTGGACTGGAAATGGAAGTCAGGATGGATGAGAAGACTATACACTCATGCGCTTTCCATGGAGTCTTGAAGAGCAAAAGAAAGACGAAGACATTTGTTTTCAATTGTATATGCATTTATTTTTATCATTTGGTTTGTAATAATGCATGCGTATGCATGATATGGTTATATGCTCAGAAAAAACCATAGACGGATCCTAGGGACATCCACACTTCACATAAAACCGTCTCTTAACAACTAAAATCATACAAAAAGGTTTAAATTGGTTATGGTCAAAATCGGCGCAAGAACAAAGCCTTCAGTCGACCGACCGACGTTGGATTTTTGACTTAGTTGAAGAGCCTTAGTCGACCGAACCCACCATGCAAAAATTGGCTTGGTCGACCGAACAGGCTAGAAGTCAACATGTTGACTTCCCTCGGTTGACCGTTCTGTTTTGAACGTACCTCCCTAGGTCAACCGAACCATAGAGTGTCTAACTCCCCAACTACTTAGTCGACCAAATATGTAGTTCAAGTTAGCCTTGGTTAGCCAAACCAAGATGAGTAGCCGACCAGACCCTTGCCTTAGTCGACCGAACCCACGAAGGGTTCAGAATCACTCTGAGATGGTCAATCAAACCTATAGTTCAAATTTGTCTTGGTCGATCGAACTTATATAAGTGGTCGACCGAACCTTGTCCTTGGTCGACCAAACCTCTTAGATTGGTCAATTTTTTACCGCAGATAAACAAGGTTATTATTAACTAAACATGATTAAACATTTTCAAAATGACCTCCGTGTCCCCAAACGGTCATATTTTTGCCCAACTCTATAAATATCCCTTCATTACTCAAGATTAAGAATTTTGACTAGCTCAAATTTTCTCTCTAATCCATTATTAATTAAAGTTCCCCCACAACATTTTTTATTATTAAAATCAATTCATTTGGAGCAAAATCTTTTATACAAATCTCTCAAACTCTCTTTCATGCTTTTATTTCAAAATTATTTTTGAGGAAAGTATTTTATTTAGGACATTTTATTTGCATATACTCTTACTTAGCACTTAATCTTTGAAAAACATTTTTGAGAGTATTACTTATGTAACGACTAAGAGAATTTTAACTAATTAAAATAACAAGAAAGATAATAAAAGGAAGAAGGGAAAATAGAAGAAAAGGGAAAAGAAATTGTATAGGAAATAAGCAAGCGCTCGTCGACGAGTTGAGTTTTCTCATTGATGAGCAGCCTTCAAAGCCTCGTGTATGCATGTCTCGTCGACGAGGGTTTACTGAGAGAGGGTTTTGAATGCTTGAATTTTGTCGACGAGCTCCTGGTCTCATCCATGAGTGGTGTGCTTGGGCTCGTCGACGAGTCCAAATGTCTCGTCGACGAGGCCACGTGCCAAGTTGCTTTTAAATAGGGAGAAATCAGATTTCAGTGGAGGAATTTTATTTTCCTTCACTTTCTCTCTCTACCCACGGCTCCTTTGCCTTCTCTCTTCGATTCCGGGCCGAATTTAGCTCTGTTCAACGATCGGAAGCTACCACGAGACTCCTGGGAAGATTCTCTGCAATATAAGCAAAGCGGATTTTCGATTTGAGAAGTTTTGGAAACATCCCAAAACCAGGGCAAGTGAGATAATTTAAGGTTTATTATTATTTTGAGGTATTTGGGGTTTAGGAAGTATTTAAGGGGTATTTTTCTGAGATTTGAGGAAGTTGAGATTTTTGGAATACTGGGTCTTATTTTGTTCAGATTTGAGCAGGAATCCCGTGGAGTAGGTAAAGGGAAATACTTTATAATAGATTTTTAATAATTTTAAAATGGTTAGATTTGGGTACAAAATTTTATATATATATATATATTGGTATAATTATCTATATGATGTAGGAAATGAAAATGTTAATTTGATTATATATTATATTTGGAGAAATCGTGCGGCTTGAAACCATTTTTGCTAATTAAATGGTTATGGGTATCATGGAATGATAAATCATGATGGTTGCGAATATTGTTGAGTTGTGAACACTGTTTGCTTGAAAATATTAGATGATTGTGTATACTATGGTAATTGTGTCGATGTAATTGATTGGTCAGGTTTGTTTTTTATTTGTGTTGTGGTTCATGTAAATTATGATATAACATTAGCAGTGGTATGAGGAGATCGTTATATCGTACCTGGTATATTCGTCATATAACGTTGGCTAGACCTGGCAAAGCGGATCGGGTCAAATAATTCGTGGCGGATAAGGCAGATTATCTGGTGAAGAAATTATAATCCATATTCGACTCGTTTAAGTGGCGGATTAGGCGGTTTCGGGTCGGATAATTCATGGCGGATGGGCGGATAATCCGCCATTCTCAAATATAATTTTATTAATAATTTATATTGTGTCATAATAATTTAAGTGTATACAACAACTTGCGATTAGTTTGTGTATTAACTTTTCTAATAATTATATCAATCATTCAATCGTTTATACTAATTAACAACTCATGATTCTTGTAAGTAAAACTGTAAGCATTAAAACATAATAAATTAGTCTCAATCCAACTCAAAATAGAAACTCGAATCGTGTGACTCGTGTGAGTCTCTAAAATCAAAACATTACAACTGTTCTTAAAGCATGCGAATTTCTTTAAACATAGCTATTTTCAAATCCGAGGAATCTCTCAAAATAGACATTCCCAATTTTCCATATTAAAAATAGGATATTATCATTCTCTATTCAATGTTATGATGCATTCTTATTTACATTACTATGATAACATCTTTTAATTTTTTAAAACTATCAATTTCTTATATCATGATTTTATATCCTTAAAATAGACATTGATTGAATGAAAGGTAACCTCAATTCTTAAAAACTATCTTATTATCTCTTGCTCTACCAACAAAGTAGCCAAGCAATGCTCAAATTACATATCTCAAATTTCACTGAGTTTTTTTTTTTTTTTTTTTCAAATTCACAACAATTAAAATCATAAGTTCAAAACTCATACTCTTAACGACGATTGAATTTTCTCCCCACATATTTGCTTTTCTTCAAATAAGTTGTAGAATTATATTTTTAGTGTGAAATTATATTGAATACCATCTAAGTACAAAGCTCGAAATCAACACATCAAATACAACTTAAGAAAAAATTTTATGGGCTGATTGGTATTATTGTCAAAAAGTACAGAAACGAAATCAAAAATAAAAATTAAAAATCAAAAAAAGAAAAATCAAAAACCAACAAACGACACAAAAGTCAGAACTTAGAAGACAAATTTCCCCAAAAGAGAGAGAATTGAACCTGGTTTCATGGTTCATGAAGTTGAAGCAACAAGCGAGTGATGGGCGGCAGTCGACGACGACGAAAGCGAAACCCTAAATGAAAGTGAATGAGAAGTGAGAACGCAGAGAATGAGAGAAGAATCAGACAACGAGTGACTCAAGTGAGAGAGCGATGGGCAAGTAGCGAACTAGCAAAAGTACGGCAACACCGCAAGGCGAGGGTTGTCAAACTCACAAGGCTTCGTGAGCGAACGAGCTAGCGATGGGCGGCAATCGACGACAGCGTCGAAAAATTGAAGTATGAAACCCTAAACGAAAGTGAACGGGAACTGGGAAGTGAGAACGCAGAGAATGAAAGAAGAATCAAAAGATTCAGATGAGTGACTTGGGAGTGGGAAGGGCTGAAGTAGTGAGGCGCTGAGCGGGGCGTGTGGGTAGTGGGCCGTGTGGCATTTGGGCAGTGGGCTTACTGGGCTGGCTGGGTTAAAGGGTTTGGGTTGTAGCCTGTTGGGCTTTCCTGGGTTAATTTTGTAAGCGGGTTGGCGGATATCCGCCGGATAAACCCAACCTGACCCACTAAGAGGGCGGATATGAAAATGAAAAATTGTATTCGACTCGTTTAGCAAATGGATAATTATAAGTCAGTTAAAATGGGTCGGATGCGGTTTGGATTAACGGATTTTTATCCATTTTGCCAGGTCTAACGTTGGTAGTGGTACGAGGAGGTCGTTTTGTGGGTGTCTATATTAGGAGGTAAACTTTGGTAGTGGTATGAGGAGGATGTTTACCTATTTACCATGAACGGGGTGTTTGTGTTGTACTCTGTGTCGTTTGATTAGTCCTGGGTGGACCAAGTCCTGTGTGGACATATTTGTAGTGTGATTTGTTAGTCCTATGTGGACCAGTCATGTGTGGACAAGTATGTTGTAATTGACAGTCCTATGTGGACGTGTATGATGTGTGTGTTAGAGTCCTATGTGGACAAATACTTATTGTGTGATTGTAGACTCTATGTGGGTATGATTGAAGACTGTATGATTATTTTGTGTTGATTTATTCGTATATGCATATATGTGTGGAGTTCTGTAAACGAATGTTGTTGGCTGCATGTGACTTCAATTAATTAAGTATTTATGGTAAAGTAGATTACTCCACCTGAGAGCTTGCTGAGAAAGGCGAGTACTCATTTGTGGATACCAGAGTAGAGGGAAGCCACTTGTATGGGCGGGTGACCTTCCCTATTCTTGGTGACTTTACCTGGATACATAACCCGAGCGCTTACTAAGAAAGGTGAGTGCCCTGGTGTTGGTACTAGAGTAGAGGGAATCTACTTGTATGGGCGGGTAGAATTCCCTATTCTTGGGAATTATCAGTAAAATATGCATGTATGTGGGCATGTGATTGGATGACAAGACGTTGACCATGGTATGATTATGAGCATGATATTTTGGCTACTAGTGGATCATGAACGCGATTGTATGAATATTTTAATTATATATTAAACCCTTCAGCCACACACTATTATAAACTATTTCTTCCTTACTGAGAGGTGTCTCACTCCTTCGTTGATTTAATCTTTTCAGGTTATCTAGGTGATCGAGCTTAGATAGCTCTAGGGCGGGGTAGTTTTGTGAGTGGTACCAGGACGATTATGTTTTTAGTTTTTATATTTAATATATTTTGTTAAAGTTTGTAATATGAAGAAAGAGGTTATAATCATTATAGATCTGCGTGTGTAAATATAAAACTCTAGTATATTTTGTTCGAGGTTTTTTTTATTTTTTATTTTTTTTTTCGGCTGTGTGAATGGTATCAGAGACACGTGTTGGTCTCATAACGTTCCGGGCCCCACGTGGCGGGTCTGGGGCATTGCAGCTTAGATTTTCTCCCGGTTATCTCTTTGATAAGCATTTTTGGGAGAAAATTATTAACAACACTAATATTTTCTTAAGCTTAAATTCCTAAATTTTCCAAATGTTCTTTATTTGAAAAAATATTTATAGGAGAACATAATACTCATTTTCCATATATTTTATTTGTGCATAGATTAGTTGATAAGCACCCTTACTCTACTAAGCTTATATCATATCATAAGAGAGTGCATGTATTTGAACTTTTAATGTGTACATCCATGCTTGTATTTAGAAGCATTGCATTATATATAAAAATAATTTTTAAATGTACCGGTTGGGTTCAGCCCATTAATTGAACTGAGGAGTTTCAGCCCCATAAGTGAGACCGGTTGGGTTTAACCCAGTAATTGAACTAGGGTGTCTCTGCCCCGTAAGTGAGACCAGTTGGGCTCAATCTGGTAATTGGGCTGGGGTTTACCTCACCCTGTAAAAAGATATTGTAACGACTTCTGCTCTACCCGTTTAAGTGAGTAGGAATAGAGTGTAATCCTTGGGGGGTATGCCCAAGGCGGGGACATAGGCAGTATTGACCAAACCTTGATAACAAATATCGTGTGTTGCTCTCTCTCTATCTCATTTAATTACTGCACTTTAAATTTCCATATGTGTATGCTTGTTTACTCATAATTCTAATTATTTGCATGCACACTTTTATTTAAATGAGATATGTTGTACGTGTATGTTTACTTTCATGGTTTAATCATTTTTACATACACGCTTTGAAGATTAAATGGGATATGATGTGGTGATTGTATGCAAGTATTTAATTTACTGAGAATATCTTATTTGGCTTAAATATTTGCATGCTTGATTAATTGGGAATGCGTAGACAAACCCTTGGTTGTGAAATACTGGCTGCAAATTGAGTTCAACCCAAGAGAAATTTTTAATACCTAATTCACCCCCCTTTTGGGTATACACCAATTCCAACAGAAAGTATCAACCATTCGACTTTGTTTGGCTAATGACGTGTTGTATCACGTCATGGATGAGGATTCTTCGACATTAGTTTGGCGAAAGCTGGAATGTCGATATATGCCTAAGGGTTCGTCAAAATCTGCAAATGTAGTGGAGGAAGATTCAGAATGTAGTGATAAAGATATGCTATGTGTTTTATCGGGCTCAGAGTGCCTCATGGGTGATTCTTGGATCTTAGACACCAGATGCTCTTATCTTAGAAAATGATTTGACACCTACAGGTCAGTTTATGCAGGTTTATTTTGGTGGAAAATGATATTTCATACAAAATATTTGTTATTGGAAATGTCAAAATCAGAATGTATGATGGTATTATAAGAACCATATGTGACGTAAAGCATGAATTGGGTATAAGGAAGAATGTTATTTCTTTGGGTACTTTAGACTGTAATAAAATATTTTTATAAGCTTGAAAGTGGAGAAATGAAAGTGTGTGAAGGCGACTTCATAGTGATGAAAGGAGAAAAAGTAGCAGGAAATATCTATGCACTACAGGATGTTACGCTTGTAGGTGGAGTTGCAACTGTTGAATTTGAGTCAGATATCTTGTGGCATATGCGGTTAAAGCATATGAGTGACTACGTGTATTCAAATGTTTGGGAACTGATGATGATAGCATCAAGGGATAGACATATGTTTTTCATGGGTTTATCAAGAAGGGTCTTAGTGTACTTCATGCAGTAGCTGAGGTGGAGAACCAAACCAGGAGATAGATTCTCATGTAAGACTTTAGGGCTGAGTACGCTGGTTTTGTTTAAGGAGTGTTGTGAGTAGGGCGGATCATATGCAGGGCTTTAGACCGAGCAAAATGGATAAAAATCTGTTAATCCGAACCGCATCTGACCCATTTTAACCGACTTATAATTATCCGTTTTCTAAACGAGTCGAAAATGATTTTTCATTTTCATATCCGCCCCCTTAGCAGGTCAAGTCGGGTTTATCCGGCGGATATCCGCCAACCCGCTTACAAAATTAACCCAGGAAAGCCCAACAAGCTACAGCTCAAACCCTTTAACCCAGCTAGCCCAGTAAGCCCACTGCCTAAATGCGCACACGACCCACTACCCACACGCCCCACTCAACGCCTCACTACTTCAGCCCTTCCCACTCCCCAAGTCACTCATCTGAATCTTTTGATTCTTTTTTCATTCTCTGCGTTCTCACTTCCCACTTCCCGTTCACTTTCTTTTAAGGTTTCATACTTCAATTTTTCGACCTCGTCATCGATTGCTGCCCATCGCTCGCTCGCGGAGCCTTGTGAGTTTGGCAACACTTGCCTTGCGGTGTTGCCGTACTTTTGCCAATTTGCTGCTTGCCCATTGCTCTCTCACTCGAGTCGCTCGTCGTCTGATTCTTCTCTCATTCTCTGCGTTCTCACTTCTCATTCACTTTCGTTTAGGGTTTCGCTTTCGTCGTCGTCGACTGCCACCCATCACTCACTTGTTGCTTCAGCTTCACGAACCACGGAACTAGGTTCAATTCTCTCTCTTTTGGGGAAATTTGTCTTCCGAGTTCTGACTTCTGTGTCGTTTGTTGGTTTTTGATTTTTTGATTTTTCTTTTCTTATTTTTAATTTTTATTTTTGATTTCGTTTCTGTAATTTTTGACAATAATACCAATCAGCCCATAAAATTTTGTCTTAAGTTGTATTTGAGGTAGTTGATTTCGAGCTTTGTACTTAGATGGTATTCAATATAAATTCACACTAAAAATATAATTCTACAACTTATTTGAAGAAAAGCAAATATGTGGGGAGAAAATTCAATCGTTGTTAAGAGTATGAGTTTTGAACTTATGATTTTAATTGTTGTGAATTTGAAAAAAAAAAAACTTAGTGCAATTTGAGATATGTAATTTGAGCATTGCTTGGCTACTTTGTTGGTAGAGCAAGAGATAATGAGATAGTTTTTAAGAATTGAGGTTACCTTTCATTCAATCAATGTCTGTTTTAAGGATATAAAATCATGATATAAGAAATTGATAGTTTAAAAAAATTAAAAGATGTTATCATAGTAATGTAAATAAAAATGCATTATAACATTGAATAGAGAATGATAATATCCTATTTTTAATATGGAAAATTGCGAATGTCTATTTTGAGAGATTCCTCGGATTTGAAAATAGCCGTGTTTAAAGAAATTCGCATGCTTTAAGAACAGTTGTAATGTTTTGATTTTAGAGACTCACACGAGTCGCACGGTTCAAGTTTCTATTTTGAGTTTTATTGGGACTAATTTATTATGTTTTAATGCTTACAGTTTTATTTACATGAATCATGAGTTGTTAATTAGTATAAACGGTTGAATGATTGATATAATTATTAGAAAAGTTAATACACAAACTAATCGCAAGTTGTCGTATACAACTTAAATTATTATGACACAATATAAATTATTAATAAAATTATATTTGAGAATGGTGGATTATCCACCCATCTGCTATGAATTATCCGACCCGAAACCGCCTAATCCATCATTTAAACGAGTCGAATATGGATTATAATTTCTTCACCCGATAATCCGCCTTATCTGCCACGGATTATCCGACTCGATCCGCTTTACCAGGTCTATAAGGCTTGCAAGGTACTTCTAGGTGAAATCAGTGCGTATGGTGCATTTCTCGTGTGACCGGTCACCAAAGGTATCGCTAGATGGGAAAGTTGTAAGTGAATTGTGTGCAGCTTCTGCGGTAGACTACTTGGTTATAAGTGGATGTCCACTGGTGCACTATTCTAGTGATGGAGTATAAAAAAGGTGAGTTCAAGTTGGGTGATCCTGTAGCAAAAAAAAAAAAGGGTGATCGAGGACATGGCTTTTGTTGATGAAGCCGAGGAACAACGTACTTAGGTAAAGGAAGAGAAACAAATGCCAAAAAATCGTGGCAGCACCAATCATGTTATTCAAGTGGAGTTGGGGAGTCAGGGCAGAAATACAGGGAGTTCTATCTTGGGTCAACAGTATCACAATATGAATGGGCGTGTGATGCAGGTGGAGCTACAAACTTAGGGCAGAGTTGGCATTAGTCATATTGCATGGAGTCGACGAACGAACCCTAATTGTCGACAAATTGACCCACCCTATTTGTCTACAAATGGACTCGAGGTTGTGAGGATGATTTCAAATTTTGAATATGAATGTTAGAATGGTTGGGTATTTGAAGGGAAGCCTCCGTGGGATTGTTAAATATGTCATTCTAGGTATATTGCATAGGGTTGATAAGAGAAGATCATTGAAAATCATTGTATTGTGTATTTTGTGATCTTTATAGTGAAATCTTTGTCGATTGCTCCCGTAAATGTAGGCTTTGCCGAACCACGTCATTCCCGGTGTCATTGCTCTTATTATTACTTTGTTTCTTTATTGTGGTTGTGGAATAATTTTGGATAATCACCATTTATATTGTTGCATTTGGCTTTGTTTGATCCTTTACACAATATACATATTCCGCTGTGCATTGTTTAAAAGGGCATCTTTCACAACAAATAATAATTTGTTTTGAAAATACTAAAAGATTTGAAAAGGCCTAAATTTAAGGGTATTAAGTAAGTCATCTTGAAAATTTTCATTCAAGGAGAAAGAACTTACTTTATAGCCCTCAATAATCATAAGGCAAGGATTTGTCATTTCTTTCATATTTGTCCTCAATAATCATAAGGCAAACATTCAAAGACTTCTTTTTGAATCTCCTCATTTCTTTCTTGAGATATAAGCCATTCAGTGTGAAGGTGCCCCAACTTCTTATATTCATAGCAAGTGATCTTCCCTTATTTGGTTGCTTATTCATTCTTTTCATCATTCTTCTTTTTAGGGAATCTCTTGAACTTTTTGGTGATGAGTATTATTTCATCACCGCTATCTACTTTTTCCTTTTTTTTCTTTTGTTAAGGTGAGTGCTTATGTTTTCTTGTCTCTTAAGTACACCATCATCTTTGCTTCCATTTTATGCACAAGAAGATATCTAAGCAACTCCTTAAGTGGAGGTTCTTGTAGGTCCATTTTCTCCATAGTCTCGGTCTTCTTAACATGTCACTCTTTCAGTAAACACCTAAGTATTCTTTGCACAAGTTTAACTTTAGTGTTGGTCGTTAATTTTCTTATTTGGATTTATTTCAAATACTTCATTTTTAATGACAAGCTTTTTTATCATAGACAATTTTACCTTAAGAGGTTCACTCATGAGTACATAAAGTGTGTGCCAAATTTGATTAGCAAAAGTACATCCAATGCTATGATTAAATTCTCCGTGATTTAATGCACAATGTAAATTGTTCATAACTTTAGAATTTATTTGATGCTCTCTATGATTTAATGCACAATGTAAAATGTATATAACTTTAGAATTTATTTGATGTATACATTTTTCATTATCATTCCACATATGTCTAGGTTTGGTTTGGTCTTACCATTCTCCACAATGGTTGGGATAGTATATCTATTGTAGATAGCATCCCAAATTTTAAAGTCAAGGGAGTAATGTTTATCCCATTTTTCAATATGTAGTGTCTTCTCCATTAAAGAATGAAGATCCAATGGTGTAGAATCCTTCAATATCAATGTTGGCAGTTGCCATGGATCACTCAAAGACTATTAAGTCAAAATTTAAAAGAAGAGTTGGGCTTTGATAATAATTGTTGGTCCAAAGGCAACCCAAGAGGAGGGTAAATTGGGTTTAATGAAAATTAAAGTGCTTGATGCAAAAATTAAATCAAATAAAACAAATCAAGCAAAAAAAACAATAATAGAGCAATTTAAAGATAGAAGGGAAAAGAGATTGCAAAATCTTTTCATAGTGGTTTGGCTATCTCCACCTACATCCACTCTCTCAACACAAATCACCTTGAGGTTTCACTAACCCACTCTTTTAACAAAGACCAAGGAACCAAACACAACCCATTGTTTTTTGGAGACATGGCAACCAAATTATAATTCTTATTTTTTCGGAGACCAAGAAAACCAAACACAACAATTCTTACAAAAACAAATTCCTCACAAGAAAGATTTACGATTCAAGCTCACAAAATAAATTTTTTAAAAAGTAATCAAAGTAAGGCTTAAGAGTTTTCTCTCAAAGATGAGCAATTTAAAACATAAAGAGAGTAAGAGAGACTTTCAAGGCAAAGCACTTGGATATTCAGTATCTATATTTTTTTATAACGTTCTTAAGGCTTTGGAGAGCATATATATAGAGATTGGAGAAAAATTAGTTGTTTGTTTGCCTATTGGAGCCTTTTTACTAGTCAGACCAATTGATTGCTTACTAGGTCCAATCGACCACTTACTAGCTGTTAAAGGCAAAGAAATGAGCATTGCAGATAAGAATTGCTAGACCAATTGATTGCCCCTAGCACCAAGGCCGAAATTAGTCTTCCTTTGTTCCCAAAATTCCTGTTTTTGTCCAATTATTTTGTACCTTATATTTCATTATATTTTTACAACTTAAAGTACAATACAATTGAGACAATAACAATGTAAATAGATGAAAATTTAATTTTTCAATTCTTCTCTAATTATTTAACTTCATTGTCTTTAATCCTATAGAAAACCAATTTAAGTACAAAATCATTAGACTACAATAGTTTGTTATCATCAAAAGCAGGTTAATGAAACCTTGGGGCTAACACTAATACAAGAGGTCGACCATGAAACATGAGTTGATTGACCAATCTAACCTGAGAGCGAGTGTAGTCATTGGTCTCTAGTAGGAGGTTCGACTGCCCCCTATCCTTTTTCATTTTTTACATAGGTATCGATCGACCTATCCTAAAGGCCAGTTGATCAAGCAACCATTCTTCCAAATTTAGTTAATTGATTCGAGCATAGTAGCCCAGGATCCATCTCATTCATCCTTATTATTTGTTATGTCTTACTATGGTAGTCCTATGAGTTGTAGCATACAAAACATTACAATTTGAGAGAAACAAATACAAATAGATAACATAAACAAAGGCTTCAAGTACTTTCAACATGTAACTCTAATGGCTTGAAATTCTTTTCAAACCTGACTTAAAAGAAAAATCATTAGTTCAGAATAGTTTGTTATCATAAAAACCAAGTTAATGAAATCTCAGAATCAACATGTTGTTCTGCTATAAGCTCAACTTTAGTTAGAAGGAAGATAACTAATAGTACTAATAGTACTAATAGGAAGATAACTAATAGTACTAAATGCTTATATTTAGAGGAAGCTCACAACATCCCCTCCAAGAATTTCACGAGGGCAAGACACTCACTTACAAATTCTTCAACATTTGTGTCATTAGCCAACACCTCAATATTACGTCATATAGAGCTTGTCAAGAAATGTGATTGATGCCAACAACAAGCAAGCATCTTCAAACTGCCAATAACTATATTGACATCTGTTAGAGAACTCATCCTCAAAACCTACGTGTTAAAGAGAGAGAATTAAGAGAATTTTATATTGACTTTGAAACTGCTCATAGAGACGATGTGAGACTGGACAGATATTAATACTCCCCTTCGAGCTCATAGGGGGAAATGAGGCGACGAGAGCCCATGGGGGGAAATAAGGCGAGGAGAAGTCCAGCCCACAAAGGAGCTAAGCAGCCCAAGGTCCAGCTTTGATACCATGTTAGAGAACTCATCCTCAAAATCTAGGTGTTAAGGAGAGAGAGTTAAGAGAATCTTATACTGACTTTGAAACTACTCATAGAAACGATGTGAGACTGGACGGACATTAATAACATCATTTGTTAGCCCTTGGCTCTTTGCTTATGGGGTTGACCTTCGTGATCCCTGCCATGCAAAGGGAAAGAAAGCTCAATGTTGTAGAAATTGACAACTCTTCAAAGTCAATTGAAGTTCATGCCTTAGTGCACATAATTAAACAACCATAATATAACTATATTTCTTATAGATAAAAGGGAACAATTTGACAACAACAAAATCAAGGCATTTGTATAAAACTAAATATTTGCACCCGATGCATCTAAGTAAATTATATAGGAAAAAACAAGATGATCAAATATGCAACTAGACGATCCTCCACACATGGAAAACAAAAGTAGAATACTTAATAGGACAATGGTTGAAGAATTATCAATGATCTTATAGCCATACCAAACAATGGACAAGACAATCATCCACCAAAGAAGCCCCTTTCAACCTCACATAGGACAAAGGCATTTTCCTAGTCAAGATAATTCTTTCCTATAATGTTTAAGCATTCTAGTTTAATGCCTAATTTAGATATTTTAAAAGTATCTTAAGAGCATTATCCAATCTGAACATCTACACATAAACAAAAATTGGCACAAATTCATATAGAGTGAGCCAAAGAAGATCTATTAAGAAATAAGGATTTGGTCTTGTTGAACATATCAAGCTAAGGCCAAACTTTAGTAGAAAATAGGGGTGTAACCAATGTGTTTTGGTCAATTTTGAGCAAAATTCTACACCTAAAACCAAATTATCGATTTTTAAAACATATGAGGCCAACCAAACCAAAACCACGTATAAAAATAAATTGAATAGAGTAGAAAGTATTCAATATGGTTTGATTGGGTCTATTCAATTTGGGCCACATAAATGGGCCTTAATTATCCAAGTTACCAACTGAGAAATTAGAACATCAAAATGGGCCTTAAAAATCAAAATAAAAAAAGGGAGATAGATTAAGATAAGAAATTAAAAATGAAAAACCAGATTACCTAGGGTTAGGTGGAGGGTCTTAACTGGAGAAGCAACAACTTATTACTGCTACATAGGTACCATAACAATAATGCTGCCATGAATTGTGGACGCACGATGGTTGGGGGTGCGTACAACACTACTACAGATGTTGATGTTTTATGGTTTAAGGGTTTCAAAGGAGTTGAGAGCATGAGAGGGGCATAGCCACAACTTCAATTAAAATAAGAGAATAGTAAATTGGTTTTATTTGACTTTTGGGTTTGATGGGGTGTTAGATAACCATTTTACCTAAAAGCTTAAACTGTTAGGTTGTGAGTCAATAATGTATATCAAGTTTTAACACTCTTCCGCATGTGAAGAGATAAACACATGATAAACAACATCTATAATAAGGAATGCAATATTTTTTATTTTTAAATTGCGGTCAACAAGACTAGAACCCAGGACCTCCTAGTAACCAGTTCTGATATCATGTTAGATAACCACTTTACCTAAAAACTTAAGTTATCAGATTGTGGGTCAACAATGTATATCAAGCTTTAATATGGGGTTATAAGGAATAACACAATGTTTTGCATTCGACTAACCAATAAAGGCACACTAACTACTATTTTTTTTTTTAATTAGATAGAACCCCTTCATTGCTTCACTTCAGTTTATCTATTTTTTAAAACAAAGATCGAAAATGAACCAAGGATTTTGTTTTTTCTTTAGTTCCAAGCTGAATTGAACTAGTTGAAAAGATAACCAACCAATTTGTTATGGTTGGATATTGTTTAGTGGGCTGTGTTGGTTTTGGTTGGTTTGCTTGCACCCCTGGTAGAAAATTTAGAGCAAACTGGGAAGGTCTCTACATGGTTAGAGAAACCCTAGTGGCAAAGTTGTGGCTTGCACATGGAATTTGAAAAAATCCCTACAAATACTATTAGTAACTGTTCTTCTTTTTTACTAGTTTGTTGGTATGTGTATCCTAGTATTTTTAATACAACTTCAAATATGGCTACTTCATTTAATTTTATTGACCAAAATCATGTTGGCTTTGAGCATGGACGTGTTTTAAAGGCCATAAAGTCCAAAAATAAGCCAAATAGGATTAATGAATGAGGGTATTGTGCCAAGATAGGTTTCAAGGGCATAGGGCGCCTTAAAAAAATGAAGAGGCTTAACCACAAATTCCTAAAGGTATTGGTGCTAAGTAGGATTAGAAGGACACAGCCTGACGAAAGCCAAGGAGGCTTATAAAAATTTTCAAAGTGTATTGAATTTGAATGGGATTGAAAGGGAAGATTTCCTTAAAAAAAAGAAAAGCCAAAGAATCTTAATGATAATTTTCTGTAGGTATTTCATTTTGTTGATGAAAATTGTTAACCTCATGCTTGAGGAGTCCTTAAATTTGGATAAGATATAATATAAAATTGTATTGAAATTTATCCAAATTTGTTCAAATCCAAATTTAAAGTTTGAAACTCATGCTCTTAAACGCAGAGTAAGGATATTTGTGTCTTTAGGAGATAAAAAGCATAGAGCCTAGAAAAAAACACAAAAGGTTTGTTAAGTAATTCCTAGAGGTATTTAGCTTGGATGAGATTAAAAAGGCATATAACCTAGCGAAAAAAAAAATAAAAAATAGAAGCTCAATGAAAATTCCTAAAGATATTGAGTCCTCATGAAATTAATGTTGCATTTAGGAGCATAAATTTTAGGCCATGAATTTACATTTAGGTGAACTTGCATAAATTTCAATATAATTTTGTGTTACATCACATTCAAATTCACACAAATCTAAATCCAAAGCCTCTCCCAAAAATAGAGTAAAAGTGTATGGACATGTCAAAAAGACAAAACAAAAAATTTCTAACTTGATGTTTGCGAGCTTATAGCATGACCTTGGATTTTGATTCATGTAGGTGAACAAATTACAACATAAAACTACTTTGAGTTTTGTATAAATCCACAAAAATTCAAATCAAATGTCTCAAATCTATACCACCAAACACATCCTATAAATTTTGTATACAAATGGAATTAAAGAGAGCATAAAGCTCAGGAAAAAAGCTAGAGAGGCTCATCGAAATTTTTACAATAGTATTGAGCCTAGATGGAATTAAAAGGGCATACCGATAGAGCCCAAAAATGCTAAAAAAAAAAAAAAAAATCTCAATGAAAAAATTGCAAGGGTATCAATCCTAAAATGAATTAAAAGGACAAAACCCTAAAAAAATATAAAAAGATTTATCTTGAGTTTGAGAGCATGTATTTTAAATTTTATCTGAATATATTTTAGCTTTTTTGTTCATGAATATTTTATTATAATTTTAAAATATAATGACGTTTTTTGTATATAAAATGATTACACTCATCTTGTGGATGAGTGTGTGTATGTATACACACACACAATTCTACATAAGCTTTAATTAAAATTGAGACAATAGAGTTGAATTTATCATTTAATTTTGTCATGCTCTCAATTCAAATTTTAATTCAATTTCTTTCTTACCTTATTTCATTCTGCAAACGAAACATGTTCTAAGATAATGTTCAAGAATATTCATCGCAAATTAGAGATACAGACACACACAAGTACATACAATACAATACTTTTTTATAAATTCAAATACCAAAATCGGGTGATTGCTTTTTTGTCCTTTCATGTGGTTCCAATTTTTGTAGGCCATGCTATTCAAGTTTTTGAGAGGTGAACTTCTTCCGGAAGATCGAGTATTAATAGAGACAAACTAGACTGAACAGATTTGAAAAATTAACTCCTCGTCCCACCTAGAATGACAATTGGAGAATGCATTTTTTTTTTATACAAGTAAAATACTTTAATGCTGCATTTGTTAGCATAAATTTTAAATTTTAAATTTTAAATTTAAGTTAATTTAATACAATTATATATATATATATTATCAAAATCCATAAAAATTCAAATCCTAGTCTCTTTTAGATATATGAACTCAGTCCAATTTGTATTATATCCACACAAATTCAAATTTAAGACCCAAGATTGAAGCTCCCACATACATGGCTGATGTGGTAGAACACAACGGATGTCCCGGTAGAGGAAAACGATTGAAAAGGGGAAACATGCCACAGAAATAATATTTAATATAGCTATACTAAGATTTTATATAACCAACTACAGATTGTTAGAATTAAAAATTCACAAGGTAACTACAATATCCTCAACCACAATGACATCAACAGGACTATTTTCGCTGTGAGATTATTAACATATGGACGGACATTACACAAACAAACCTGAACCAATTTCTATACCACTCATACTAAGGTAAAGATACAATGCATGGACAGCTCCCTTCTCTGCCAACTTCAAATGGAAATATTTGCCAACCTACTCTGAATGAGAAGTCCAGTAAATAAGCCCACTGCAAAGAACAGAATTGCGTTACTGGAGAGAATATGACCCCCAAAAAAAGAGACATTTATTTACAGGAAAATAATGGTGGTGTGGGTTTGCCCGTCAACTCAGAGACGAGAAGGAGAGGGCAGATGTGGCAGATCCAAGGAGATGGTAAAACCAAAAAATATTAATGCAACAAAACAAGAAGTGCAGTTTTGTGTCTTCACATCCCATAAAGCAGAAACTGTTGTTTAAAACATATCTTCTTATTCCATAAATCAAACAGCTCTTTCATCAGCTCAAAACCCAGACACGGCCTTTGAAGGGGCCTACTGCAAGGTCTTATAGTGGATAAGGATGATTTCATTGTTTGATTTGTTTCTGAGCAGCATATTTCTGATAATGCTACGTATCTGATGATAGATTGTCTTTTAATAATATTCTTAGCCTTTTATAGGTTTAGGTAGTATGAGGGTCAAGTGGCTATGAGACTTTTGGTCTTGCCTCTAGTAGGTTGTGAGGTTTTGCAATGGCCGATGACTTTCATCTGTTTGGTCTTTTTTGGCATCCAGCAGTGGTTGCCAAGCTATCTAAATGCCTTTATAGTTGTTGGAAGGGGGATCTTTTTCTTCGAGCAGCAGTATTTCTCCAACTCAAGACCTCCCTTTCCTCGACTCCTCTTCATTTTTTATTTCTTCATTTAATATTCCAATTAGAATAGTTGCTATATTGAGATGAGTGATGAAGGTTTTTTCTTTGGTTTAATGTTGCCAAGAGGGATCACTTTGTGAGTTGGGAGGTGGTTTGTATGTCTAAAAGTAAAAGGGGGCTGAGTCTTGTTAATTCGGTGTCTATGAACATTACTCTTGTGGGAGAAATGGTTATGAGGTTTCACTCTAGCTGATTCTAAATTCCCCTTAGCATAAGGTGATCAAGAGTAAATTTGGTTTGCAAGAGAACAGGTAAGATGTCAATATTGGAATTAGAGTTACTCATGAAAATCCTTGGAAACTTATTTTGTAAATGTAATCCTTCTTTTCTTTCATCAAATACAAAGTATGAAATGGTCCTCAGGTCTGGGTCTGAGAGGATTTATGATTCAAGGAGCATTTTTTTGTGTAGCTTAAACCATTTTTTGGGTCTTACTACTCACAGTGCACTTAGTTCCTATTTCTTGGTTCTAGATGACAATTGAACTTGGGATTTTCATTTGCCCGGCAACTAATGACATAGGCTGGTGAACACTCTTTGTTACTAAAATTTGTTGGGACTCTTTTTGGCTTCTTCTAGAAAAGACTCCAGGATCCTGACTTTGGATGGTCCTTGGGCTCTTTTGTAAATCTTTTCATTCCCAACTGACCCTTTCGTCCACTCCTTCTCCAATTTTCAAGTTTGTACTTGGAAAGAAGGTCCTCTAAGATCAAGGTTTTGATTGGTTGGCCATCCTTAATAGGAAAACACCAATAATCTAATCTAGTTTAGGAGATTTTACAATGCTTCCATCTCCTGATGTGTCTGAAGTGCTATGGTACTGATGAGAAACACTGGCATCTCTCCTTGCTTTGTCCAGGCACTAGGAGCTTATGAAATAAGTTGTTTGCTTTCTTTGATGAATGTTGGATGATCTCTTTGGAAACCTTTACATCAATTTAATCTCGAACAATTTAGGAAGCATATAGCAAGTTGAGGTTGGGGTACAGTCTATATGGTGTTATGATTCATGAACATTAGGTTATAGAAATGCTAGTCTTTTTTTAATAATTGCTCTTTACCGTTAGATTTGATTTGGGGAAAAATTGCTTTCCTCACTTCTTTGAAAACTTATTCCTCTGATTGCTTCAACAGAATTTGTTTCTTGGATTTCCAGAGGAAGTGGATGATTTTCTTAGCCCGCTATTCTTGTGTTTTCTTGTATATATAGAAAAAGAAATATATCAAGAAGGGCAAGAAGAATTACAACCAAAGAGAGGACAAGAAATCCTGAAAAAGGAAAAAAATCCAAAAATAGAAGGTGGGGAAAAAGAAAAAAGCAGCAGCAGAACCTAATTAAGGAAACCCCTCTTTAAACCCTACCATCGTAATTCACAGAACAGTGGAAGTTCGCTAATTCCTGCTGGCCTTTCTTCACTTTCCTTTTGCCAACACCTAGGCGAAGTCCATTCCTCCATTACCAGACAGTCGCAACCCCATATTTTCCTATAGTTGTTGGGTTCCTACATCCTTCCAATTGATTTCCTCCACAGGAACAGGCAAAATCCCATCTGCTTCTCTTTACCCAACCCATCTTCCATAAAAATAGGAATTCCCTCCAAACCCTTCATTAGAGATGGTGGCACATACAATATGTTCCCCAATGAATCAAATGATGTTAAGATTCCCAAATCAATTGGGATTTCTAATTAATGTGTTAGGATTCTGATATCAATTGGGATTTTCTATTTAATGTCAGGATTCCCAAATCAATTGAGATTTCTAATCAATGTGTTATGATTCCAAAATCAAATGGGATTGGGATATTTTACATTCCTAATAGGAGTAAGGTTTCTTACCGTATATATATGTAACCCTATGGGGCTTTTTTGATTCAAGCAATAACATAATTCATAACCTTTGTGTAATTTGGAGGCAGATCCTTTCAAAGTGATCAACCCTATTTTCTCTTACTATTTTCCTTTCTTTCAATTTCCCCATATTCTCTACGATAAAACCCTAGGGTCTCATCATTTGGTATCAGAGCTGGCATTCTTGAGGATGTTGTTAACCCGCCAACAAAAGCAAGATTTTGGAATTCTTGATCTTCACTCATATGCAATGGCCTAAAAAAATTTAGCAATCTTAGATGGAAGTTAGGCTAAAGGCTGAACTTAGCAATATGTTTTAAGTCTCAATTTGAAGAGATCTAGGCATCGCTCTCTAAACTACTCATTACATCTTCCTACAAAGAGAGAAAATGATGCCTCTACGACAGCTAATTGTAGGGAGCAGTCATACACGCATGAAGGAGGTTATCAAGGGAAGCGTGATCATGGTACTTATCGCATGAAGGTGGAATTTCCTCGATGGGACACTGATGACCCTACTGGTTATGTTTCTAGGGCTGAAAAGTACTTTTGCTTTCACCGCACTCTAGAAACATCTAGAGTTGAGATTGCTTCTATTAGTTTGAATGGTGATGCTATTCAATGGTATGACTAGTTTGAAGCTCATTATCGAATGCCTTTATAGGCAGAATTTGTTTCTAGATTACTTGTCTGCCCACTAGATATGAGAATATTGATGGATAGCTTGCCAAAATACCCCAAACTAGCACTGTCTTGGAATACTAGACATGATTTGAACGACTACCAAATAGGACCAAAGATTGGAATGAAAGCTAACTTGTCGGAACTTATATTGAAGGTCTTCTAAGTCCTACCTAACATTCGACGTGAGGAAAAGTGCATTGGACATGGACTATGACTGCTACAACATCCTTTCCATGATTAGAAGAGGAGAAGTTGGTAAAAGAACGTCGTCACTCCAACAAATACATTAGCAAGCAGAGTGTTAGCAGTACTATCACACCACTTGCTCCTCGCAATCCTCTTGCCAAACAATTGAATTAGGAAGAACTTAAAGAGTGAATGACAAAGGGTTCGTGCTGGCATGTGATGAAAATGGCATAGAGGGCACCATTGCAAAAAGGGACGACTCTTGTGATTGAACCTGTGGACAAGCCAAAAAAGGTCGAGGATGACCCCCCTTTCATATCAAGAAGGGGTGGAATCTGATGATAATGATGAATTGGAGAAGCCAAAAGAGGTTGAGGATGATCCCCTTTTTCAGATCAAAGGGGGATGGATTTCTTATGATAATGATGAATCTATCACTTCTTCAGTTCATGCTAGCTGGTTATGCTAATTCTCAAAGCATGAAAATTAGTGGCTTCCTAAAAAGCAAACCTATTACTTTCTTAATTGATACAGGTTGCACAAATAATTTCATGAACACTAAAATTGCTAAATGATTAGCCTATCCTTTGGAGCAATATGAAAATTTTGATGTGAAGGTTGCAGATGAAAGGACCTTGACATGTTAAAGCAAGTATCCGAAGGTTAAACTTAATACGCAAAATCATAGGTTGTAGGTTGATTTATTTTTGCTGCCACTAGAAGGCTATGAAGTGGTTCGGGGTATTGAACGGTTAAGCACTTGAGGTGATGTAGCTGTGAATTTCTCTATAATAGTCATGAAGTTCACTGCGAATGGCCAGAGAGTCTCTCTTAAAGGCATATGTTGTGGTAATGTCACAATAGTTTCAACCCATTGTATGGAGAAGCTCCTTAGAAAGAAGCAACATGGCCTTCTAGTACAACTTCGAGCACCACAAGAGTTGCAACATTAATTTGGCCAAGATGAAGGGCTAGAATCTCTTATTTAAAAATGTTCTAACCTATTCTAGAAGAGTCACAAGGATTGCCACCTTAGGGAACACATGATCACCGCATTCCCCTATTGCTAGGCAGTCTCACTGCTAACGTTTGTCCTCATCGCTATACTTGTTCTTAGAAAGTAGAAACAAAAAAGACAATAAAAGAAACGTTAGATGCTAGCATAATTCAACCAAGTGTCAGTCCATATTCTTCTCCTGTATTATTGGTGAAGAAGGATGGCTCTTGTAGAATGTGTGTTGATTATCAAGCACTGAACAAGAACACTGCGAAGGATAAATATCCTATCCATGTTGTGGATGAATTGTTAGAGATGAGTTGGGAGGTACTTAGCAGTACACCAAAATTAACTTGAAATTAGGCTATCACTAGATTCGGGTACACAAGGATGACATTCAAAAGACTGTATTTAGAACTCAAGATGACCACTATGAGTTCTTGGTTATGCCTTTCAGGTTAACCAATGCGCCTTTTGACATTCCAAAGTCTCATGAACGACATTTTCCGACCTTACCTACGTCAGCGTGTTCTCATTTTTTATGATATCCCGATATATATCTCATCTCTTGAAGATCATTTGTCATCTAGAACTGTACTCACCACTCTTCCTGAGCATCATCTATTTGTCAAGAAATCTAAATGCAGCTTTGCTCAACTGCACGTGGAATACCTTGGGCATACTGTTTCCCAAAAGGTGTTTCAGTAGATCCTTGTAAAATACAAGTGTCTGGCCTATTCCACAAACAATCAAAATGCTATGAGGATTTTTGGAGTTAACTGGCTACTATCATAAGTTTGTCAAGGATTATGAAAGATTAGTGCTCCATTGACTGCTCTTTTGAAGAAGGATGCATTCAAATGAAGTGAGGAAGCCAAACAAGCCTTTGCCAAGCTAAGCATGCAATGTCCACCACACCACTTCCTCCCTGTCCAGATTTCAACAAGGTGTTCATCATTGAGTCCGATGCATCAGGAGTTGGCATTGGTGAAGTTTTAATGCAAGACTGACACCCCATTGCTTTTACTAGTAAGGCGCTTTCTCCATCCCAAATCAACATGTTTTTTTATGACAAAGGGATGTTAGCCATTGTGCATGCAGTTACATAGTGGAGATTGTGTTTAATGAGCCAACATTCCCAAATCTTAACTGATCAGAACAGCCTAAAGTATTTTTTGGAGCAATGAATCTCTTCTATGGAAAAATATAAGTGGGTCACTAAGTTGTTGGGCTACGACTATAAGATTATTTACAATAAAGGAGCTGAGAATGAGGTGGCAGATGCACTCTCATGACTTCCTGAACAAGTTGAACTTGTAACTATTTTTATTCGTGCATGTACTACTCTTGAACAAATCAAGAAGGAATTGTAGAAAAATTTGGAGACTAGGTATTATTCAAAAGTTACAAGAAGAACAACTTCAGTTCTCTTCAAAATTACTGTATATGTGGAGAATTATATTAGTGCCTAATTCAACCCTCAAGCAAGCCAAATTAAAAGAATTACACACACACAACTGGTTGCAGCTCACTTTTGGTTTTCTTAGAACCTGCAAGTTCATTTCTCAAGAATTTTATTAGAAAGGAATGAAGGGTGAAATCAAAAAGTTAGTGGCAGAATGTGATGTTTGTCAATGATAAAAAGAGGAAACTATGACAATTCTAGGTCTTCTATAGCCTCTTTCTATTCTAGAAGAAGCTTGGACTGATGCTTCCATAGATTTTAATAAGGGACTATCATCTTCTCATTGTAAATCTACTATTTTTGTTGTTGTGGACCATTTCACAAAATATGCTCATCTTTGTGCTATAGCCTGTAACACCCTTATACTACTATAAGTGTTGCTCATATTTTTGTTGAGAATATTGTCAAGTTGCATGGAATTCCTCAATCTATTGTCAATGATCGTGACAAAGTCTTTACCAGCAACTTTTGGAAGGAGCTTTTTGTTTGCAAGGAACACAATGGAATAAAAGCACTGCATATCATCCACAAATAGATGGGCAAACTGAAGTTGTCAACAGGTGCTTGGAGACTCTTCTTTGTTGCTTTTCTAGTGACAAACCAAAGAATTGGGTGCGATGGCTTCCATGGGCCGAATGGTGGTATAATATCACTTATCATTTCTCCATCAAGTTGACTCCATTTGAAGCTATTTATGGTTGAGCTCTTCCTGTTCTTGCTAGGTCATCAGCTATATCATCTAGAATTAATCAAGTTGACAAGGAGTTACATGATCGAGACAAAGTGCTTCAGCTCCTCAAGAAAAATCTTGTTGCAGCACCAGTTCGTATGAAACAGCAAGCTGGTAAGCACCATAGTGAAAGGGAATTCTCAATGGGAGATTGGGTATTTCTCATATTACAGCACTATAGACAAATATCTGTGACTGTCCGTTCTTCAATGAAGTAGTCTCCTCAATTCTATGGGCCTTATAAGATCCTGGAACGCATAGGCCCTGTTGCTTATCGTCTTGACTTACCAATAGGTAATAAGGTACATCTAGTTTTTCATGTCTCTAGCCTCAAAAAGAAGTTGGGGAAGCAAGTTATGATGCAACGCCACTTGACTGATGTTGCACCTATTGGTGAGGTTCAAAAGTGCAGCCACAAGCAATTTTGGATCGTCAAGTGGTCAAAAGTGGAAGTTGAGATATAGTTCACTGGTCTCACTTACCACCTGAAAGTGCAACTTAGGAAAATTATCAATCTTTGGAGGAGAGATTCCCAGAGTTTATTGCTACAATTGGGATTCCTAATTAAAATTGTTAGGATTCCGAAGACAATTGGGATTTCTAATTAATGTATTATGATTCACAAATCAATTGGTATTCTATTTAATGTTGGGATTTTTATTTAATGTGTTAGGATTCCCAACTCAACTAGAATTGAGTCCATTAAGGACTTACATTGGGATATTTAACATTCCTAATAGGAGTAAGTCAAAATAATTATACAAATCAAATATTACAAACTATTGCAAGCCAATCTTCAAGAATCGAGAACATGTTAGGAGAGTCGTTAGATGTCAAAGATGTCAAGATTAATAGTACCTTCGAAATAGGTGAATCAAGTAAAACAGTTAAAAAACAAGAGCCAATATATAAACCTTTTACAATTCAAGACAATATCAAACTCAATTTATATTCTAAAAATGAGCAAACCATGAAAAAAAATGAAGAACTACTAAAAAAATATGAAAATATAAATACTTTAACAAAAGTAGAAGCTATTCATAATTTGGAAAAAAACATTCAATCAAGATAATAATGAGTTCGAAATCAATAAATTAAGAAATTTTAATTCATGGAAAAATAAGAGCAATAGACCTTATTACAAAAGACCAACACCACCAAGTTTGTTATTTGAAGAAGAACCTTTAAAGACAGAAAGAAGTTAGATGGATTCACTGAATATCAAATAGCTACATTAGTACAGCAAATGGCTCTAGCAGCCACTGCTTTCAAACTCAAAAAAAATGAAGAACCTACAATAGCCAATATAATATCTCAAGGATTTAATGGAACACTTAGGGCTTGGTGGGATAATTATCTCACTTTGCAAGAAAAAGAAGAAATTTTTGCAGCAGTCAAAATTGAGGAAATAAATGGTCAACCAACTCAAGTTAGCGATGCTGTTTCAGCATTACTTTGGGCAATACTCAAAGCTTTCATAGGAGAACCTGATAATGCATTAGAGAAAAATATTGTCATTTTAGTCAATTTAACTTGTCCAAAATTATCCGATTTTTCATGGTATAAAGATGTTTTTCTTGCAAAAGTGTTATGGAGACTTGACGGAAGAAGTGGATTTTGGAAAGAAAAATTCATAGGAAAATTACCAAAATTATTTGCTCAAAGAGTTAGGGATAGAATTAAAGACACATTAGAAACAGTTCAAAATTTATGATGCGGAGGATCAGCTCTAAAAGCTGCAATCACAGAGCATACTTAAAATTAAATCATCAAAACATGATTAATTGAATTCAAGTTACAAAATTTATTTTATTGAATTTTATGCCTCTTTACAAGGACAGAAGTTGGACGAAAGATGTGGGAGAGAGAGAGAGAGAGAGAGAGAGTTTGAGTGAGGCTCTAAGCCTAGGATTTTATCCCTCAAACAGGTGCAAGTATTACAAAGGAAATGAATACATATTTATAAACTCAGGGCTTGAACTTCAAACCATTTGAAATCGGGGGTGAATTAGTGTGGGTGCTCCTTGGGCCCCATCAACCACTAAATTCAACTTTGGATTCTTACAAAACGCGCGAGCCAACACAAAAGACAAAATTATTAAAGCGAGGTGGTAACAGCACATGGACGGCTGCCTTTGGGTGGAAGAACCCCTACCACAAAAGATACTTTAATAATTAAAAATTACAACCCTGACCCCAAGTGGTGGACAGGTGTAAAATCATTCCCTTACACTCTCATAATTTACATATTTAATTACAAAGCTGGAGAAAAGACAACCAGCTGTAAAATGCTTTTGATGACGATAGAGACATCCTGACAATATTCTTTTGAAAAATAAGGCTGGATGTTGCAATGTCAGCCTCATGCTTTTGATGCTGTTGCAAAACTTTTGACAAATATTGAAATCATTTATTTTTCCTTTGAAGACTTTGGCTCTTCAAATCTTGAAGTGGCTTCAACCATAGGATCATCCTTATGAATAAAATCATACCAATTCTCGATGTTTGATCCAAATTGATTAAGATCAATGGTCTTGGGCAAATCATGATCATTAGAATCATCAGAGTCTTCTGATTCTAATTGAGCAATCATTTATAATAATTTCGATTCATACTGCTTGACTTTGATTTTCTTGAACAAGATGACATAGTATCTTCTTCAAAAACTTTCTTCTTGTCTTTTGATTTTGGATAGCAGGTAGGTGGGCTTGAACCAGAGGCTTGAGGGAGCCAGGCTTGAACTTTTCCTTCAGGCATGGTGAATTTTTCCCACCATCATACCCTATAAATCCTTCTAACAGTTCTTGAATAACAAATTGAACTTTCTTCACGAGGAACTATAATATAATCCCAGCAAAAAATCCAAGTTATCATGAAATATGAACAAAATAGTAGGAGTTTGAAGGAGGGATCAGACAGATCATAAGGATGAAATTTTTTTTGAAACAATTCAAAATCATTTTGAATTGATTCAAGAAAAATAATTTTCTCATGACCAAAGAACTTGAACCATGATAAAAACCATTTTGGAAAGTTTTTCAAAATCTTTTGATCAAAGTGGATAAACCATGAATGACTGTAATTACGAATGAACATGGTATTGAACCAGGCATCAATGTAGTCTTTGTAGTCATAGTTCTGAGGACAAAAATTCCTCTGAACCTTCTTGAGACGCGTGGATGCTGACCCCACTCAAAAGGAGTAATGATCTTTAAAATCTTTATTTTTGAAAAATTAATTTTTGAAACTTCTTTGAGATCATAGTTATGACCTATGAAAATAGAATTTGTATCAATTAAAATTAATTCATAAAACTTTTGATTTTTCAGAGGGTCAGGAGTGTCAAAATGACATCCTCCAAAAAAAAAAAAAACTTTTGATAACATCAAAGGGGGAAGAAGAATCCCATTCAGGTTCAATGGGAAATAGATCTTCGATGATATCTTTATTAATGTAACCTTTTACAAATTTCTTTGGTGAAGAAGAGCTCTGTTGCTGTCCTTCCATAATTTCTTTGAATAAAGGTACTGATATTGTTGGAGGTTTGATAAGGGGTTGAAACCTATTTTGAACAAGGACATCTTTTGAGGAGCTGGCTTTTGAGTAATAGTCACTAGTCTTTTGACAAGGCATTTTTTCCCTGTAAAAAATCTCTTGTAAGGAATATGGTAATGCGTTTGAAGTTCCTGTGATGAATTCAATTTGAAAATCGAAAATTGACAAAATGGCTTGCCATCTAGCAAAAATTTGTTTTGAAACAAGATTTTTAACATCCTTTTCCAAAATATCTTTTGCACTTTTACAATCGATTCTTAGTAAAAATTCTTTATTAAATAAATCATCTTGAAATTTTTGAACGCACAAAACTATTGATAAAATCTCGTTTTTGATTGTGGAATGGTTTAATTGTGGACCTGACCAGGCTCCTGAATGAAATCTAACTAAGGTTTCTTTTGAACTTAACCGCTGCTTGAGAATACCTCTGAATCCAACATCAAAGGCATATGTTTCCACAATCATAAAGGCTTTTGGGTCAGGAATACTAAGGCAAGGTAAAGTTTTGACTAAGGCTTTGACCTTTATGATTATTTGGTTGTGTTTATCCATCCATGCTGGCGAACTCTTTTTTAATCTTTTGAATAATGATTTGAGTATGATCCTAAGGTTTGGAATAAAATCTGTTACGTAGTTTAGGCATGCTAGAAATCTTTGTAGTTGATTTTTATCTTTGATTTCATTTGGAAATTTCTTAGCAAATTCTAATGCTCTATATATTGGAGTAATTGTATTTTGGTAGATATTATGACCTAAAAATCTTATATTTACTTGAAATAATTTGATCTTAGGTTGTGAAACCACAAGACCATTCCTCTTGATTACTTCAAGGAAAATGATTAGATGTTTGAAATGTTGTTCTATTGATTCAGAGTATACAAGGACATCATCTATGTATACAATTGTAAATTTGTATAAGGATTAAATATTTCATTCATAATGTTTTGAAATTCAGAAGGTGCATTTTTGAGACAAAAGGGCATTACATTCCACTCGTAATGTCCGAATGGCACAGTGAATGCAGTTTTGTACTTTTCTTCAGCAATCTGTATTTGCCAAAATCCAGATTTCATATCAAAATTTGAGAATATTGAAACAGTACTTAATCTATTTAATAAATCCTTTTTATTAGGTATTGGATACCGAATCCATTGAAGAGCTTTGTTTAAGGGTTTGTAATTTATGACAAGTCTTGGGGCTCCTCTTTCTATTTCGGCTTGATTTTGAACATAGAAAGCAGAGCAACTCCATGGTGACTTATTTTTTCGAATTAATTTTTTGTCCAATAAGTCTTTAATCTCTTTTTTACACTATTCAAGCAATTCATGATTCATTTGTATTGGTTGAGCTTTGGTAGGTATTTTATCTTCTGTAAAATCTTTTGTATAAGGTAGCTTTACCAAATGCTTTTTCCTGGACTAGAAGGCATTGGGTAAACTTGAACAGACCAGACCTCTTTTTCTAATTTTTCTTTGAATTGTTCAATTTTGGATTTAATTTCGGGTAATTGAATTCTTTCTTCGATTTTTTTAAGATTAATTTCTTTTAATAATTGCTCGATATGTTACCTTTTTTGTCTTATCAAGTTAATTCTTTTTCTCGCTAAATCCTTCAACATATTAACTTCTTTTTCTTTCATTTTATCTATGAATTCAAACAATATTTCTTGACCTCCTACTTGTGTATGAATACCTTTTTCATTGACTTGAAATGGATAAATTAATGTGAAAAAAGATGTTCCTAATATTATTTCCTGTTACATATCTTTGACAAGTATAAAAGTAGTTTTCAAACAAATTTCTTGATTGCAAATATGTACATCTGAAATTTTGTATTGCACTTGTAATCTTGCATTATTTGTTCCATATAATTGAGTTGTAGTCGTTTCATAATATTGAGTAGGAATTAATCCTTCTTGTACATAGTTCATGTCTGCTCCTGTTCCGAAAATTCATCTTATAACAAACTGTAAACATATGAAAACTAACAATGCCACTCTCATCCTCCAACACACCTCAATGTTTTTCTCCTTAACTTTTTAGTTGTATCCCTACTTTGACTGTTAAAATCCACCTACACTATTGCTTGCGAGAATAAACCTTACTTCCCCTTGCCCTATCGCAACTATTTCTACCCTCACAACACTTATCCATCACAGCTCCAAGCTTAACTTGAACATCATCCCCACAAATTACCCCAACCTTCATAATTGTAATCCCATCAATTGATATGAAGGATGCTCATAGGCTAGTCTCCCCTCATGACCACATTTCTCACACCTTAAGGAAGCAGAGACATCAACTGAATTCCCAAAACCAGATTTACCTAAGCGGCTGAACCACTCCCATTGTTTCTGAAATCTGCCTTACCAAAACCCATGGACCCATTATCCATTTATCCTTTGCTTGGGAAGAATATGTAGCTCACTCCTCCTTTAGTTGCAAAAGGACCTCTTTTGAAAGATTTGATTTGTCATTTGTCTTTGAAGCCTGAGGAACCACCCTAATCATTTGCAAATTTTGAATCAAAGGTTTATTCATATTTTGGGTCTAATCACCATTGGACATAATGGGCAAAATATACTTCGGGTCAAGCTGTGTTGGGCTAACTAAAGCCTGCCTATTAAACATACCTGATTCTCTATGAAATCCTAAAATTTGGTTCAAATCCCTTAAGCCAAAACCCTAATCGCTCCTTTTATATTTGTCCAAAATCTCTACTAGACTTGGACCATCTTTTAGTAACTATTAATTGGTATTTTGGTCATTAGCATTATTAGTATGTGCTAGTGTTATGTCAATAAGTGAGAGTTACTAAGGGTATTATGGTCATTGACATGTACATGACATATTATTAATAGGTGGAGAGACCTACCATTTTGATTAGGTCTTCCTTTTACCTAAATATCTTAACATGTTATTAAAGGAAGATCCAACCTAAACTCTACCACCAAACTAAACACTAAACTTGATTATCCTAGCAAATCTGACATTATAGGAGGGTCAACCACACCTCTATAGCCTAGAAACTAGACTAGGGATTGCCGGAAAACTTAGCAGTTGCCAAAACACAACCTGGCAGTCATTGCCCTTCTCAGAACCATCAAAATCCTTCCATATTTAACAAAAACAACCACGTAAGTGGTCACAAAACTCTTGATAATAGTTTTGTGAAATACCATCACCAAAAGAAGTCCCCACACTTGCACACACCAACTTATTGTGTATGTGGATGATATGTGATTACTAGTGATGAGAATAAAGGTCTCTAGGGCCTAAAGCATTTTCTACAAACTAAGCTTCAGACCAAAGATGTTGGACCATTAAAGTACTTCTTGGATAATAGAAGCATCCAAATCTCATATGTGAACTGTTTTGTCATAGAGGAAGTATGTTCTTGATATTTTGGATGAAACTGGGTCGTCACAATCCAAACCTATAGATACATCCATGGATCCTAATAGCAAGTTAGCATCAGATATGGGTGATTTGTTGTCTAACCTAGAACGGTCCCAGAGACTTATTGGAAAGTTTAATTATTTCAGTCAATCGATCAAATATATCTTTTCCAACAATTGTGAGTCAATTTCTGAATTCTCAAAGAACAAGTCACTAGGATGCAATAGTTCGGATCTTGAGATATCTCAGAGGTGCACCTAAGAGGTCTTTCATATCAAGATCAAGGTCACACTTATATTTAGGGATATATAAAAGCAAATTGGGCTGAGTCCCCTTCTGACAAAAGTTCCATGACTACATATTGTATCTTTGTTGGTAGTAATTTGGTTTCTTAATAGAGTAAGAAGCAAAGTGCAACAGCTGGGTAAAGCCTTGAGTCAGAGCCATGGATTACACTACATATGAACTTGTGTGGTTGAAGAATATGTTGGAGGAACTAGGTTTTCCACATTCTCGGTCAATGAAGTTAATGAGTGATAATCAAGTTGCTATTCATATTGTCTCAAACCTAGTCTTCCATGAGCAAACAAAACACATTGAAGTTGATTGGCACTTTGTTTACAAGAAACTTGTGCAAAAGCTCATTACAACTATTTATGTGAAATCTGTGTAGCTTGCTAACTTGTTCACCAAGACTTCTTTTTTTTTTTTTTTTTTGGGGGGGGGGGGGTTGCCTGTGTTAAATAAACAAGCAAGGAGCACAAGTTATCTATGCTCCAACTTGAGGGGGAGTGTTAGTGGACATTTTGATTATTAGTATTATTAATATGCTCTAGTGTTATGTAAATAAGCAATTGTAAGCAAGGGTATTATGGTCATTGATGTCATTGGCATTAACTTTACATATATTATAAATAGATGGAGAGACCTATCGTTGTGATTAGGTCTTCCATTTTACCTAAATATCTCCACAATAACCAACACCTACCCCCACCCCCACCCCCACCCTCCAATGCTTGAACCAAGTAGCCAACGTAGCCCTTCTCCTCCTTTCTACCCTCCAACTAGTTAATGCTGCCCAATTCCGCTGCTGCCACCTCCTCTTTTCTACCCATCAAGGCAGTCAAACAAGTGCTAATCTTTGCTGCTAGCTTGGAAATCTGATCCCCAGAAGACGCCATTTTTCCATAACATGAATCACGAACCAATAAATTATCATCCTTCCTCAAATTATTTAAACCCCATCAAAGCGTGCTTCCAACATTCTGGTTGGTTTTCCTTCAAATCTGGCATGCCCAACCCCTGCTGCCCCAAAAACCTTATAATCCATCCACAAAAATTCTCTGGCTGTGCCCGTACCCCACACCCCCACCCCAATGGAACGAAATCAAATAACCCTTAAATCTAGAAATCAAAACCCCTTCCTAGAAATTTTCCAGCTCAAGTTTGTCTAATCGACACCAAATACTTGAATCAGCTAAATCTTTTCCTGCCAATGAAGCTACTCAAAACAAAATTGAGGTGAAATCTGAAGAATGATAACCAACAATGACAATTCACTCACTGATTCCATTTTCCCCTTGATATGGATTTGCATCCATGGAGGATTTCTTTCGATCAAGATGAAACATTATCCCTTGATGATAGATCTATCAAGGACCTTTAATATCCCTTTAATATCTTTGGCATTGACTCATCATATTTTTTTCGCATATCATCAAACACCTTCCTCATCTCCAAACCCATACAAGCTGCCTTCCAACAACCATAAACCTTGTCGCTCTCAATCTATTAGAATTTGGATAAAGAACATTAGAATCCCCCCTAAGGGTAGCTTCTAATTTTCCACTACTTTCCACCCACCTTTTAATCCCTCTTCGACACTTCTATCATCTTTAGCATCACAATCTTGCTTTGAATCTCTCTAACATTCTAGTATTGTTATGAAGCTTGTTCAGTTTGATTTGTATCTTAGAGAGTTGGCTCTTGTGAAAGTAGTCCATTATCATAAGGTATAGAGACCTCCTTCCATGGTTTTAAATCTCGGTAGCGGGTAACATGCCGTAACAGTAATGGGTTTATTGGGAAAGGGAAGCAGCAAATATAACATAACGGGAAGCCAGTGTAACAGTGGTGAATTTTTTCAAGCACGCAAAACCTTGTGCATATTAGCGTATTTGCATGTTTTAAGCTTTTAACCTTTCTTAGAAAGAGTTTTAGTTTATTTTGGATCCTTTAGTTCAACTAAGTTGTTTGGTGAGGGGAAGAAATTTACATTTGTTTTAAACCGCCACTGACAAAAAAAAAAATTGTGTGTGCGCATATTTATACTTTCTCATTAGTTTTATGTGTGATAAATTCTTATGTGCGATAAATTAATTAATAAAACAAAATACATTATACATTCCATTAATCTATCAAACACATAAGACACATGAATAATGCAAATATACAATAACTAGAAAAGAAAAGAAGGTATAAGTTGAAAAATATAAATTGTGTATCATTATCATCATCATTATAATATTTCCCCCCTCTCACCACATAGTATATCAAGAATGATTTATGAAGGGGGGAAAACACAAAGTGGGAAGAAGAAGTAAAAAATAAAATAATTAGCTTTCCTTATTGAATTGATAGGGCCTGCTGATTTTTATGGGTTGTTTCTAAAAAAACACACTCCTAAGCTTTGGACAATTTGGAGTTTAGGACCATACATTGATATGAACCACTATAGAAGACCTTGAACCTCTGAGAGAACCATGATGAAAAAAGATCTCAAAAGCCTATCCACCTTTGGTAGCAAACCTAGTGTCCCAAATAACAAGAATGCTAGGCATCCACTTCAAAACCTCAAATCTTGACCCTTGACACTTCTAACCACAAAACTATAGACCTACTCTAACTTAGATTCCATAATCATACCAAATTAGTGGATGCCCTAGAAATAGCATGTTTAAGAGTCTGATGCTTCTTAAGATTCCCTAAACCCCTAAGATTATGTTTGGTTCGTAGAATAGCTATTCCTTAGAATAAAATGGAAAACAATGAGGAATTTGGGAATAGAGGTAATAGCTATTCCTTTTATATTTGTTATTATTTCATCGAACATGTGTCAAGGAATAAACATCCAATGGTGAAATTTTTTGATACCAAAAGAAGAGATTTCATTAAAAAGAGAAGAATTTACAAAGAGGAGAATAAGACATCTTCCATCAAGTTTTAGGAACAATCTAGAAAAAAGAAACCTAAAACACGCGCACCAAAAAAAAAAAACAAACTTTGAAATATCAAAGCAAAAAAAATTCTCCAATCTTTGCTGAATTTCTGAGAAGTTTGCTTCCTTAGAGCAACCAGAGCCAACGCACCATAAAGAAGCCAAATAATGAATCTTCTCCCAAACTATCTACCTGTTCAATTTTATCCCTGAAAATTCTGTGCACTAGACTCCAAACATAAACCCCACAGCATTGCAAATATTCCACACTTCCAAGAGCAATCCTATGCTTTTTCTTCCAAAGCCCTCAAAATAGATAGCCAACATTCCATCCACTGTCACTGGGCAAACCTAAACTTCTCCCAACACACAAAAATTATTCCAAATGCTCCAAGCAAAATCACAGTGTAAGACCATATGAGGAGCCAACTCATAATTCAAATAAAAAAAAACACACAAACATCCAGAGATAAGGCCTTCAAAGGTCTCCTAATTTGCAACAAACGATCAGTATTGATTCTATTCAGCACAATCATCCAAATGAAAGTCTTAACCTTTTGGGGGCGCTTTGGCCTTCCAAATACATGAAAATAGAGGAAAACAAGAGTTGGAACGGGTCAAAAACTCATAATTCAAATAACAAAGCACACAAATATCTAGAGATAAGGCCTTCAAAGGTCTTCTAATTTGCAAAAAATTATCAGTATTGATTCTATTCAGCAAAGTGCCAAAGTTAGCCAAATGAAAGCGTTAACCTTTGGGAGAGCTTTGGCCTTCCAAATACATGAAAATAGAGGAAAACAAGAGTTGAAATGGGTCAAAAACTCGAAAATGATATTTACAAGAATAAACCCCCAAATGATCCAAAGCCCAAGACCAAGTATCCCTATCTAAAGAAAGAAGACAATATTTAATAATGACAACAAGAAGTTCCATCATCTCTTTATTAGTTAGAGATCTTTTGAAATTTCCAAGAAACCAAAGGGCTAACCGAATGGACCACAAAAAAAAGAAATCATACTATCTTGCCCTTAATTGGAAGAGGTGAGGATAAGATGTGGATAGGACATTCCCCAACCACAGATCTTTCCAAAAACGAATCGGAGAACCCCTCCCAATAACAAAATCAATGTGAGGAGTGAATAACGGATAAATCTGAGAAATGGATTTCCATGGACTCGCCAAATAACATCACAAATTAACAATGGTATCCCACCCATTCACACCCAACCCATGCTTACTTCTAATCACTTTATGCCAAAGGGAATGATCTTCTAAGGGAAAAAGTCGAAACCATTTAGCCAGGAGGGCGATGTTTTTAGACACCAAATTTCCAAGACCAGCCCCCCCCCCCCCCTCCTTTTTAGACCTATAGGCCTCCTCCCACCTAACTAAATGATCCCAAGAACCCCAAACTCTTAACCATAAGAAACTTCTCATCATCTGAAATTTGAAAATAATTATTCATTATCTATTCCTTATTATAGATTGATAAAAAGTTTCACATTGTTATTTGTTTTATGGTAGCAACATGTTTTTCTCTATAACTATAACCAATCTATTGCAATTAATCTACTCCTAGGAATAGGCACTCTGTGAACCAAACATAACCTATTTTTCCAACTAAGTAGCCTCACCCTAACACATGATTACCCCTAACCTATCTACCCTTACTACCTCCATAATTAATAGAGGTGGTAAGTTTCTTCAATTCCTTCTAAACCTCTGTCCTCTTCTTCTTCTTTTACATGTCTTCGGGACCACAACAAGAACCTCTCGATCAATAGAACTCGGTCTCAACATAAATGGTAAGGTTGTCGTTGTGTGACCTGGAGCGGGTTCGAGGCGTGGAAACAGCCTCTTGCAAAAATGCAAGGTAAGGTTGCGTACTATATAGACCCATTGTGGTCCGCCCCTTACCCGTACCCCGCATACGCAGAAGCTTTATGCACCGGGCTGCCCTTTGAGTGGAGTTTCATGTATGAGACATCCCTCTCACCCCTTTGAAATTCCACAATCACAACACCCTATTCAAATTTGATTCCCTGTGGCATTTCAGAAAACTCGTGCTAGTATTCACATCGACAGGCGCAGGCCTATGTAGGATGCTGTTTTCGAGGTTTCTGTCATCCACAAGTGCATCTTAAAATTCATTTACAATCAAGTTATAGCCTAAGTTAGGGGGATGCAGAAACAAAAGGTTAATAACATCAAGAATGCCAGCAAAAAAACTAAAAATACCTCTGCTGTCAATACCTTTTCTGTATTCTGCGACCACCCCTGAAATATCATTACGTTCCTTGGAGCAAAGACCCAAATAGAGAAAAGCATGTCTGCTGCACAATGTTATGATGACCCAAGGTGGTCTCCTGCTCCTTCCCTTTCCCTCATTTCACCCCTCTTCAAACAGGACCTTGGGCTCAGCATCAGCAAGATAGCAAAGAGGGGAGCTATAAGTATCATAAAAAAATCCTCAATTTATCCAATAACAATTCCTCATCACCGCCATACGGGCACTCTAGTTGGCCTTCATCATCGGATTGCCCCAAGCAAATATGTCAAAAAAGATACCTTCACGAACCTTGGTAGACACCTTCAATATTACATTACTATTCCACAAAATTCTATCACTGGCAAGTAGTTTTTACTACCTAAACATCCTTCTCCCTGCTTTAAAGTAGGCTCCTTGTCTTCTAGACATCAATGGATTCAATGCATATGCTCTTTCTGTTGCCAGCAGTCTTCCAGGATTTCTGATGCAACCTATCTGAGAGTCCATTTCAACGCTTTCTGCAACTCAGTAAAAACCTTATTGACCAACCCATTTGAGGGATTTAGGTATAGCTGGCTTCTCCATAGACTCAACTGTTCTTGGGCCTTCCAAACATTTCTCATCTTCCTTCAGTTTTTTTACCAGCTAAGTCGTGGTCATCTCGGATGGTCCCGAAGGCATCGCAGCTCTGTCCCCTGCAATTGCAGCGTCTTCAAGTCCTTGGTTTTTATTGGACAATATTAAGTATACCAAATTGGACCCAATATGCTGTAACTTATTAACCCACATCAGCTCATCTCATTTTTAATTTAAAGGATACATAGCACTAACAAAAAAGTTGATTTTAAATAGCGGCCACAAACATGTTACGCAAAATAACACACTGCAAAATCAGGAAGAAAATCAGTCCTAGCGGCCATTACAGACCACTACCATTATGTAATGGTCGCTACAGCTGTTATATAACCGCTACAGGACTACAATTGGCCAAAAAAAAAAATTTTATTTTTTCTTCTCTTTTCTCTTTTCCCCCTTTCATAAATATTTATCAAAATATTATATATGAAAAAAGGGGGAAAGAAAATTATAATGAAGATGGCAATGATACAAAAATTATTTATTTGTTTTAGTACTCACAAGAGATGATTATTTAATAATTTGATAACACTATTTTGTCAAAAAAAAAAAAAAAAATGATGACAAAAGAAATTTCACTGAAAGGGAAATAATTTACAAGGGAGAATAAGATATCTCTCAAAGAAAATCTGGTTCAAACCAGAAAAATACTAAACAACAAAAATCAAACCAGCCAGTTCCTCAAATCCCTATTTAAATCCTGGAAACTAGCTTTCCTAAAAATTCCAAACCCAACACATCATAAAGAAGCCATATACTGAATCTTTTCCCCCGCCAGTGATTAATCTAACTTCTTCCCAGAAAACATCCATGCACTACGCTCTAGCCATATTCCCCATAAGATTACCAATCTGCCAATCTTCCACAGCACTGCTCTATCCTTACTTCTTCCAAGGCCAACATATGAGATGGCTAACAAGTCTTCCATTGAAAACGGGCAAATCCAACTCTCTTCCATGATATCTTTTCACCCCTCACACTAAATTTGAGGTGGGGAGGGGTGTTCCTGAATTTGTTTTTGGAAAGACCCATGGCTTGGGAGTTGGGAATGTTTCTTCTCCATTTCTTTTACTCGTATTTTTAGATTGTGCTCTGAGTCGAATAGAGTAATTTCCTTTTTTTGTTGAAAATGTGAGTAGCTCTTTGGAGTTTGGTCACTTGGAATCTCCATCTCAAGAGATCTCTAAACAATAGAGAGATGGTGGAGTTGTTTTCCTCGTCTTATTGAACAATTGCAACTTGTCTTTGGAAAGGGAAGTTCATTCTTGGTCTCTGGATCAATCAGGGGTGTTTACATGTAAATCATTCAATGAATTCTTCACCTATTCCAATTCTCCTTGTCCTCTCTATCCTATTATTTGGAAGGTCAAAGTTCCCCCCCAAAAATTAAAGCTTTTATTTGGTTGTGCTTAACAAAATTAACACCAATAACTTGCTGCAGACTAGGAGACCTTTAAAGGCTCTCTATTCAGATGTTTGTGTACTCTGTATAGCCTTACAGGAATTCTGAGACAGCATCCCATCTTTTTTGCATTGTGGTTTTGCATGGGGATATGGAACTATTTTGTCAAAAATAAATATTTATTTCAATGATATTAGTAATTTAATATTTCCTTTTTGCATTTTTCAACTTCATCCTTTTCTTCTTCTAGTTTTTTCGAGTTCAAATTGTTACTCTATTTATTTAATGCTAAATTTTATAATTATGTATTTAAAAGCTTAGGTTATTGTTATACAACATATAATTATATTATAATTATGTTGTAAATTACACAACATAATTTAAAAGTCTAAATTTACTAAATTTTGATTCCATCATCTTATATACCCTCCAACACCCTATTGCATCTATGTGGTTAGGGCTTCCTCCCCCCCCCCCCCCCCCCCCCCCGGCGCCGCGGCTCCGACTTATGTGTCTATTCCAAAAAGGAACCATCCCCGTGTTATTCGTTAGAAGTCTCACGAAAGTGAATACTCACTCACATTCTACAGACCTATTTAGTTGTGGAAAACATTTTTCATTTTTTTTTTTTTCAAAAAACTATAAAATTTTGGCTTATTTTTTGTTTTTTAATATTCACATTAAAGGGCTAGAAAATAAAGAGTTTATTTAAATGTGCAAAACAATTTTTTCATTTTTTATTTCTAGATTTCAAAATAATTACAAAAAATATAGTTTATGTAATAACTCCAAAAAGGGATATAGAAGATTAGCAGAGTGGTTCCCAAAAAAAAAAAAATAATAATAATAATAATTAATTAATTAATCGGATTTAAAAAAAAGAAACAAAAATAATTAAAATTTATTTTTATTTTTATTAATAAAATATATTATTATTAATATTAATTAAATGTATTATTATTATTATTATATCTTATCCTGAAGCTTAAAAAGCTTCAGGATTTCATTCTTCTTCCTCTTCTTCTTTTCTTTTCTTCTGTTGTCGCAAACACTCTCCCTCTCTCCTCTCATTCTCTCTCCCTCACTCCTCGATTTCATGACCGATTTTCGCCCGATCGAAAATCGAAAGATAACGCTGGACTCCATTCTCCGCTGCCGTCATTTCTACCGGAGCGGATCAGTGGTAGGAGCGGTGTAGATGTATCTCCTTGGGTAAGCCAATTTCCCTTTTTTCTTTAATTTCTTGCAAATTATAAGTCTGATTGACGAACGGATACCACCACAAAAATCTAGGGATCATTCTCTACAAGTCTAACGGGACGGAATTCTCGTGGAGTCGTTGTGGGCAAAATCCCAAATTTGGGGTACAAGCGTTATTAAGGGGCTTATTATTAATTAATTAGGATTAATTTAGAAATGCTAAAATGTTGAGCATCTGGAGTTGAAGTAGAATTTTTGAAATTTAGGGCTCGGGTGAGCACCGCAGGTGTAATTTTGGGATCTGCAGATAAAATTCAGAAAATTAAGTGGGGGTGTCAAATATTAGTTTAAATGTTAATTTGAGGTATATGGAGCCTAGGGAAGGTTAGATGAGTATTGTTTTGGGGGAAATGAATTAATTAATCTAGGAAAAATATGAATTTCAGGATTTGAATTTCGGGCGCCAAAGGTGTAGAATCTGAGTGTTAACGAGACTCTCAGTAAGTCAAGTAAAGGGAATAAATTATAGCAGTATTTTTAGAATTACTGTTTAAATTAATATGTGAAAATGTGCTCATGCTATTTTGTCTGTAAATTATTACGATATAAATATCAGATAAATTGTGTGGCATTTGAGTGATTTTAAATTGTGATGTTTTGGAGTGTGAAAATAATATGTTATGAATATTAGATGAAAATTGTGTGGCACATGACATGTATTGAAAAATGTGAAATATAACGATATTTATTTTCTAAGAAAATATTGAAATGAGAATGATTGATGTGATTATTGGAAAATAATGAAATGGGGCATTTGTTTGTAAGTAAAAATTATTTGCATGAGAAATGAGTTTGTACAAATTATTGATATGAGTATTTTGGGAAAATGTGAAAAATACTTGAAATATGATATATGTTATTACGAGATGATGAAATGTGCATAGAAATAATGAGAATATTTATATTGAACTGAATTGTGATATACTGAAATATGATTGATGAAATGTCAATACCGCATAATGATTGCGGGTAAGTGGTAGTGAATCCTGATGGATGGTTATGATATTGAGCACGATACCGTTGCTAATGGTGTTAGTGCAACCACACGGACTCTTGGAGCATGTGGCATGACAGTTGACTATACCATCTTGTAGGGTTGTGGGCCCCCTGAGTCCGGATCAGGGTTATAGGTCAGTCAGTTGTACTACAGACACGATATGTGATAAGATATTTGATCTAACTGGGTCGGCCAACCGCGGTTAGATCCAGCCTTCGGGCCGCACAACCTTGACCATGGGGGAAAGCATGGCGTGGATAGAAAGATCCTCAGGGTGGCCATGAGTTACATACGCGATGTTGGTATTTGATACCAAGGATACTCATGAGCCAGAAAGTAAAATGAAAACGGAAAGTGAAAGAATGATAAAATTGGCTAAAATGAAAAATGAAAGAAAGAATGGAAATTGAGAAATAAAAAATTTTAAATATGAGAAATGAACTGTGTAAGTTAATGACATAAATAATTGAGGCGAAGTGAAACTCTAGGCCTAATGGCTTACTGAGTAAGGTGAGTGTCCTGATAAGTATAAGATGTGGTCATACCCGGCTGCATAACGTGTTAGGGCAGAGGGAAGCTACCTATATGGGCGGGTAATCTTCCCTATTCTCAGGAACTTCGCGGGTAAATATGTGTTGGAAATCATTGAATTTGATAAATGGTTTTAAAGCTTATAAAAGCTTGTGTTGTATATCTATATGACTATGAGAATATATTTGCCAATGTATTTTCTCAGGTGAAATGATGATTTGAAAAGTAAAGTGTATTATAATTGTACTCATATGGCCACACACTGTACATAATTTATTCCTTCTTACTGAGATGTGTCTCACCCAATTTATCTAAATTTTTCAGGGAACAGAGGCCGACCGGGTGATAGAGTTCCGTGATAGTAGGGAGCTAGAATCCTGATATACAGGGTAAGTTTGGACTAGGGAGGTGTGATTCCCTAGGGTTGTATTGTTTTTGGGTATGAAATAGTATTGTGTATATGTGTATATTGATACTCTGGGTATTGTATTCTGACTGATATGTATATACCGCTTTCCGCTGTTAGGTTGTATAATAAAATAACTTTTTACCAAGTACACAATGTGGGTCGGGTCGTATGAATGATAGTAGGATTGCTAACGTGGCCGATTTATGGATGAAGAGTGAATATAAATTCATTTGTTTATAAAAAGAAATTGTACGAAAATTGGGGCGTCATAGTTTATTTTTCAATTTTCCAAAAATTATATAAGGTAGTATTTAAGGTCATGGATTTTGAGATTTGAATTTGGATTTGTGGATCTGGAAGAAACTCAAAAGCATCTTCTATGGCTCAGGTAGCCACTACTTCCCAGGAAAACAGAACCATGGAATACACTATTGCCGCGCTAGCCAAAACGGCAGCTTCTCCTGCTACATTACAATACCTCGCCCCTAACACAAATAATCCACACAATTAAAGCCCAAGATCCAAATTCCATGCTCCTATACATAAAGTACGAGTCAAAAAATTAATTTCCAACTTTTCTATATAAATTTGGAAAATTGGAAATCAAGGTGGCATTTTTTGCAATTATTTGAAAATATAGAATAAAAAATAAAGCTATTACCACAGTAAATAGTGCCAAAACTTTGTCATTCTTCCTTTATTTTATACAAATGTTTTCAAAATGAAAAATTAGCTATCTAATTTATAATTTTTGGAAAACTAAAATGGAAAATGAAAAATCTTTTCCACAACTAAACGGGCCCTTAAAGTTTTCACCCACAGATGCTTTTCTTTGCCAAACCAGAAGACCTCCATTTGGATGGCAATCCATCTGCAGGCATCCTACTCCAATGAGATGAAGATGGATATCTTCCCAACAAATTCATTAATACAAATAAACACACCCTCAATTAATTCAAAAAGGGCAAAAAAAAAAAACTTCCAATCTGCTTTGATTTTTCTGTTGGCCAGGGGCCAGGGGGGCGTTTGAAATCCCATTCTGCCAGCATTTCCAGTCTTAACATTTTTTTTCTGGAGGAAAGGTTTTGGTTAACAGATGCTTCTTACGCCAATCTTCTCCCTTACTGTTCTTGGACCAAGGAACTTTGGTAAACAGCAATGTTTCTGCTGTGTTTTTTTCTTGGGTGACTGCTGCCTCAATTGCACCAGTCATTCTGGGCTTGGTCAGAATTTACAGTTTGTATAGAAGAGAGAAAACTGCACTGATTATCACCCTCACTATTTTTTGGATTGTGTCAAGGGCGAGAAATAGAAGAGCTTCAAAAGGAGAGGAAACCACTTTTGTTCATCTGAGAGACAGATGATCAAAAAGCTTAATCTGCTGATATTAATGTATTACAGCTACTATGAAATGGAATTACAAGCTAATTTAGATCTTGTTGATTTCTCACACTTTTTTTGGAATTATATAAAATTCGTACAAAGGTCGGCACCCCTTTGGTCGCCATTATTGAATCTATCTCTTCTACTGATTAAAAACAAAAAAACAGGGGTAGAAAATAGGTTCATCAATCCAAATAAGTACGTTCACACCATGAAAAAAATAAAAAATAAAAAACATTATTCCGTTTTATACAGAAACAAATAAACCCTGAAGCCAAAAGCAAATTTACCTGACCAGCACAAACACACATTGCAAGACACCCGCAATCCCCGTCCACACTGACGGATCTGATTTCTCGAGTGAATCCTCTATCAATAAGCCAACTGAAGCTGCTAGAGAGACGAAGGATACAACATAAGCCAAGAAAAGCCAAAGCTTCAACCTGCAATTTCATAAGTTGCACAGTTCGAAGGATTAGTACCTGTTGCCCCCAACAAGAAAAACATACAGGACAAATTTAGTTTTCCATTTAATTTTAGAACCTGCATGAGAAAGAGAATTTTTATAATACATGAATATTAAAATTTTAAAAGTAATCAGTGTCCACAAATATGAATTATAACAACGGAAGATAATATTTAAAGACAAAAGTTGCTAATAGAAAAAAAATAAATAAATAAATAAATAAAGTTAAAAGGACCAACAATCAAACTGGATATCAGTGAAGGCCATACTACCAAAACACCCTGTAGAGAACACCAACATGGAAGCCTAAAAATAATCTTGTCCCGAAACAGATCTATAGTTGACACATGATCTCAAAAAATTCGAGCATTCCTCTCCAACTAGATTACCTATATAACTGAAAAAACTGCATACTGCGACAAAACCTTTGCCTTCTTTTGTCTCCAAAAGCAACAAAATAAGTTGACAAGATACCGTTCAAACACTAAGGACAAATCCAACACTCCCGCCAACAAACAACAAGCCTGTTCCATAAGCAACAGCCACAGAGCAATGAAGAAATGAATGAGCATGATACCCACTACTAGCATAACACATAACACACACATGGGGAAAGACTATACAAATATATATACACACTCAAAATTCCAACCTAGGCAAGCCCTTTGGACCCACCCAAGTGACACTAAACAGGGGGGATGAAAACATTGCCACCCACCCATTGACGCATCCCTCGTAATTCACTAGGCAAGCCACACGTGGGAAATCGAACATTGGATCTTGGGGTCACCAAAGCCCAACTTTGCCCCTAACACTTGAGCAAACCCAGCTGGGCTGGGGAAGAGCCATATATGGCCTGTGAAGATACAACAAATTGTTGGGAGTTTACTAAGAATGGCAAACCACACAAAAGCCTTCATTTTTTAAGGAATTTTCTCTCTCCAGAGCCAAGAGGAAAATAATGGGAAGACTGATTTATAGACAAGAGGAAGAAGGTTCACCAAAAAAACACCAAAATTATCCAAACAAAAACCCTAAAAATCCCAAAATGAGAAAGTTTGAAAGCATTCAACAAACTAAGGAGAGACTTGAGAGTGGAAAGCTCTTCACTCTCCCTATCATTAAGATTCTAGTGATTTTTCTATCTATCACCAAAGAAATATATAGAGAGAAAAAAATCGAGAATTACAATCTAGGAGAGGACAAGAGATGCTCAGAGCAGGAAAAACAAAAAGGAACAAGAGAAACACCAGAAAGGAAAAAAAATAACAAAAAAAAAAAAAACCAAATATGAACAACCCAAATCAAGAAAATCTCTCCCCGAGCCCTCCCTCCATAATTGATGGAGAATAGAGAACTTGCTAGATCCCACTGACCTTTAGTTGCTTTAATTTTAGCCCCATCTTAACAAACTTCATTCCCTCCAGGATCACCCAGCCATATTCCCATATCTTCTAGAAATTTTTTACTACCAACTTCCTGTGCACTAATCTCCTCCAATGGAGTAGGTAATAAATCATCCCAACATTTATTAGTCACAGCCAAGTCTACACCCAAATCCGCATCCTTAACAATTAAAACATCTTCCAGACCTTCAAGCAGAGTAGGGGGTACATACAGAATATCACCAAGAGCGTTATCCAAATTTTCTTTAAACTCATCCAACTAAAGACCACTACTCATAAACAAAATCACTATCATACCCACTATTTTCTGAAATGTCCTCAGTTTCTCCTTTTTTTCCCCTTTCTGAAAATGTTTTCCTCCTTTACCTAAGTTAAACTTAGAACGATTCTGCAACTCCTCAACATAAAACTTTCCAGCATCATCTATTTTTAAAAATTTCCTCCCCCATATGTAAATTCGTATAGTTCTTAAGCAAGTTTTTCATTCTTTCGCTTCTTTCCTCATTGATCAACACTTAAACGCCTTCAAATCCCACTGCCTTTTCACAAACGTTCCGAACGTTGCTTGACACAACAATACTGCGTCTTGGCACAACCAATTGTCAAGATTTTCCCTATTATGGTGTCCATCTGATTGCAACTCCTGATCTACCTGACAAATCCTAACCATTTCATCACAAAATTTACTGGACACTCCACAGTACAATCACTATTTTCAGTATTAATTGATTTATCAGCATTGAGACCAATAACAGGTTGCTTAGTAAGCCGCTGCTCCAAATGTTCCAACATTCTGATTCAGAAAAGAAACATCTGGAAAAAGACCTACAACATTTGAATAAGAAAACCCAAATCACAATATGAAGCCCCTTCATCCCATAAATCAAGCCTCGGCCCTTTAAAAGAAG